>NC_136949.1:11275260-11398372 GCF_949987615.1 Pollachius pollachius | reverse complement strand
CGGGCGGCTATGATGTCACCGCAGGGGGACCGAGAGAGCTTTCACATGATATGAAGGGGTCAGAACGGGTGGTTCACGGTGCATGTCCACATATCATTGACTATTCTGTAATATGCAACGGCACAGCTAGTTTTTATTGATTTGGATAACGTTGAGGTATAGTCAACATCTTGATCACAAAAACCTAGATACATATGAAAAAGAATAATTAATTTAAAGGAAAAAAAAAGATTATAATATTTCAAACAAAGGAAGTATAACTTTTAATGAAAAAAATCTAATTATAAAAAGAGATTTATTCTGTAATATATTATTATGATTATTCTTCTTATTATTATCATTATTCTTATTATCATTATTATATTAAGGCGACTTTGTTCCTTTCATTGCAATTGCTTTGTGTGTTCAACGCTAGACCTTATCTATAGCAGTAGCATTTTAATAGACAGCTGTAGGTGCCTGCCAGGACAAAAAAAGATAAAACTATTATTTTCTCATCTTTAGTGGATTCAAAAAAAAATCTGTTTTTTGACAATGAAGAAAAACTTTGCGGAGGATTTCCCACGGTGCTCGGGGGGGAGGGGGGAGGGCGGGGGGGTGAAAAAGGGGGGCGGGGGGGGTGTTGAGGCGCCCGTCCGAGTTGACACTTTGGTTTTTAGTTCTTTCTTTCTCTCATTAGTATGCTTCATAATGGCTTCACAAAAAGAGCTTTGCTTGTTGTTTATCTTGTGAGTCTTGTTTATGTGCGCAGTGCCAAATGCCCGGGCAGGGGGGGTGGGGGTCGGGGTGGTGCTGGGACGATGGTGGGGTTGGGGGTGGGATGGAGTGAACAGGGGGGATGGGCGGGGGGCACGGAAGTCAGGGAGGGGGTGACCGCCCTTGAGTCTGGCCTGCACAGACCCCCTGAAGCCTCCTAATAATCACGGTGACCGGTTGTAAACACGCACACACACACACACACACACACACACACACACACACACACACACACACACACACACACACACACACACACACACAACACACACCTCACGTGCACACACAAAAATAATAGTACTACGCCCACCCATCCCCACCAGCTCACCTCCCCTCCCAGGCGAGCAGAACCACGGGGAAATAATATTTTATTTGATCTACTATCGAAGAACAAAAAAAGATAGGGGGAATAGAATGAGGGATAAGAAACAGCTTCTTTAAGTGCTGACAGCCTTTTTAACCAACTTCACAAAAAATGTACAGAAAAAAGACAAATAAGAAGAACCATATTGTACAGATATATAGGTGACCAGCACTCCTAAAGAAATTATTAAGCAATGAGGAGACATTGAAGAACGCTGTACTATAACATTTTCTGTAATGATATGAAACTGATGAAAGAGACAAAGATAATAAAAATCCTTGATCACTATGTAAAAAAAAAAGTTATTGTTGGCTTTCCTTTTTTAAATAAAATATATTTAAAGTGAACAAAGAAAACATGATTCTTTTTTTATATATGTGGTTAATCAAAATACCTGTAAGAAAGTTTGGTTGCATTTTTTCTTGTTGTTTTTGGGTTGGGTTGTTGAAAATTGGGTATGATTGTGAATCTGGACCACAACAAGAAGATCAAACAGGCAGGTATATCTGGTAAAGATAGACCTCTGCTGTACAGAAGGTCCTCAGGCCCTCAGAGACGGAGAGGAGTGTTTCACTGTGATGGTGACAGGATCGGAATAAAGTTATGCTACTCGACTGACCACAAGAAGTTATTTGACAATCGGCTCATCTTAAACCACCAGGATACAACCAACAATGCCATTCTGTAGGCAAATCAATTGATTATTTATTTTTTTCTGATCAACCATTGTTGCTGACAGTGAATATTTTGTTTCGAGCTTGTTATATTTGCATACGGTTAAAGCCACTGTGTGACTGGGACCCCCTTATCTATAGACGAGTATCTTTGACCTCTTGAGAATCAAACAAACAAAGTGCTTAGTCAAAACATTTGACATTTTTTGAATGGTTTAAGGTTTTTTTTCATGGTAAAGGTAACTCATTTCAAATACCTATGGTGGACCTGAATACAGTATTTAAAGGTTAAAAAAATTGAACATATTTTGTTAATTTGATCAATTATGTGGCTCAAACACCGCCTTCCCCACACCAATGAGTAAAATAAAAGCGATTACAAATTAGATAAGCTAGTTAACAAAATGAGTGATGCGTACAGTAAAGCAGCTATACTTTATTCAGATCCTGTTCCTTTATCACCCTGACATCTTCATCCTGCACACCTGTCCTCGTCCCATATGCTGATCAGTAGGCTATGTCATCACCAAGATGAGATCTGATTGGGTGTAATATCAAGCATTCTGTTCTTCTTGGTGTGTGCGTGTGATTGATACAGTGAAATAGATATGGATAGGCTGATGGAATTGAAATTGAGATGGTGTAGAAGAGGCTTCTTGAGATCTGATTTCAGTCAGTTTGCCCCTCTATGGAATAGGCTACCGAATGCCCATGCGCCGACACGCACCTATTTTCCTGACCACAAGGGGCGCTGTGGAGTTTAATAGTTGCCAAGGAGATGACATAAACAGCGAGCTCTCCTCAACTCCACAAGGCTCCGAGCCCAGGACGGTCATGTGAGAGGCAGAAAGAAAGAGAGGGAAGAGTATGAAGCCTATACCCTAACCAACACTGAATGACCGCAACTTTCAGAAACATTGAACCAGGACATACATCCTCCTAGAAGCCCCGGACGGCTATATTTGAAGTGGTAAGTAGCTACTTTCCAGGTCTCCGCTATTTCCAGAATAGCTCCGCAGTTACCATCCTGGCTTTGGAGTGGGCACCTAAAGAGCTAACTTAAGTACCAGACCGGCGACTACTGTATAAAACATTTCTTCTTTACATCAATATATTGACTTTATTTGTTTGAAGAAATATTGGGGACATTTATTCTTATCGTTCAAAAATAACAGGGCAACTAGTGTGGCTCGCAGTCGTTGTTAATAGTGATCCTTTGCTACTGATTCCCTGGCGTTGCTGAATATATTGTACTTTAATTGTTGACACGTTATTCGCAGCTGAGCTGTTTGTCTCTACTAGTGTTAGCACTAGCTTTACACTGTTTTCGAGGAAGGAGGATAATTGGAAAAGGTCAATTACTCCGTCAGTTAGTTAGTTAGACTGTGAATCACGTTGCAAATGACCTTCTAACTTGTATAACAAGTGAAGGACTGGTACTGATGGACTGGTTCATTGATTAACATGCAGATTGACACAATTAATTAAGCTTAAGTTTATTAAGCAATGTGTGTGTGTGTGTAAAGGTGCTTTCTTTCATTTCCTGTATTTATATGAATGTAATTGTATTTTCTTATTCATGTGTTGTGTTCGACTGAATGCCACCGCATTTTCCAAATGTCTTCATTCTAATGCCAGGGAGCTTCCAACTTCCGCTCCCACTGCCGTCGCAGTCTCTGTGGCCTCGCTGTGCCGGCGCTGAGCCGCGGCAGCAGAAGCTAACTCTAATTAAGCCCACAGGAGGAACAGATGGCCCTGCCGGCTAGTCTGTCTGTCTCACTGCTGTTTGTCATCCGTGCACCACCGCCGCTCTCTAAATGCTGCTAAATGCTAACCATGGGTGGGGGGTGGAGGGGGATTGGTGTGTTGTTAGTGTTGAAGGTTTGATGGGTGTGTGTTGGAGGTTGGGGGGGCGGCGTGGGAGTAGGGAAGCATGTTGTGGTATTTGGCATACAATTTGTCGGCTGACAATTATAGGATCTATGTTGGCATGAATACCACAACCACAGGGATGGTTGATGAGGTATGCGTGTGTCACCACAACAACATTGATGATGGATGAAGATGATTCCGCAGAACAGAGGCAATGCGTCATAGATGAATTCAGGCTGGCCCTGAGCTCCAGAAGATCAGAGGGAAGAATTTGACCTGGAACTCTTTGAGCGTTACATCAAACGTGCAGCAGTGAGGAAGAGACCGAGACTGCTCCTAACCACAGCTCATTTTACCACACTGTAGTTGTCTGGAACATCCACGCTCAGTTTCTCCTGTCAGTAATGGTCTATACATTTGAAGGCTTACTTTGGATGAATTGTGACAGACGCAGGCCTGTGTCTTCATGTTGAACTCGCCCATGCCTGAAGTTAAACGCCTCACGTCACCGTACCTATTTCCCTAATCCATCTTAATACTAGTAGCACCCCCTGAAATAGAATGTAATCCGGAGCCATGACAGATTGTGTACTAGAGTCTAATTACCGGGGTCTCCGGCATCACATTATAATTCATGACAGTCACTTGATCGTCCAATAAAACCCATTAGGGCATAACGTCACCCAAACTCAGGCATTAGGAACGGATTGTTATCTATGTACGACTAGGAAAGTGGTCACCGCTAAAACCACGCGGAGACGGTGTGCTGGAAGAGACTCAATTTTAGGGATGGCAAGTTAGAGGCTGGTCCGCAAATAAATCACATTACTGCGCATATTGCTCCTGCTTGACTGTTGGTCAAGGAGTGCCAAGGAACCTGGAGTCGGGGTGCTTCCAATGGATGGATTAATGTTCAGTACATGCAGGGACACAGATCGCTCTGCATAATGATGCGTGAGATCCAAGGCCTCGGATTCACCTTTCAACCCAGAAACAAATCTGAAGTCAGGGTAATTTGTCTATTGAAATTTCAAGGCATCACAGACTGTTGCCATGACGACCTAGATGCTCAAAGTGTGTTTTAACGCTGATGTTTCATAAGGTGTTCCAGAATGTTTATGTTCATTCTTTCGTTTCCTTCTAACCTCCTGTTATCTCTCTGTGTTCCAGGTCATCTCCCACAGAGGGGCGCGGTCTGGGCCCTGCATCGTTGTCTTCTGCGGCGCTATGGCCCCTGAACTGAGGACCCGGTGCGGAAGCCCTTCGTAGCTCTCTCTGCGGTGCAACCCGCCGTAGCTGCGCCCGTGGGTGGGGGCGCGGGGCGGGGGGGTGGAGTGGCTGTTTAAGAGCAGAAGCAGCAGCAGCAGCAATAAGCAGCCGGCGGTTGTTAGCGGCACAATCCCCGACAGGATGTTCTCGTCGTCCCACATGAACGGCTACGGGAACCCGGGTTTGTCAGAGCAGGGCAACCAGCCCCCCCACAGGGAGAGGGCGGTGGACTGCCCCGGGGACAAGGAGGGCGGGGACGGCAGGCCCTCGCGCTGCGGCGCCCAGATGGAGAGGATCCAGCACTACCAGGAGGAGCTGAGGAAGAGGAGGGAGGAGGAAGGAGGGGGAAGGGCCCGCCACGAGGTGGACCCCAACGCCTCGCTGCGCCTCAAGAAGCTCTCGCAGAACCCCAAGGTGGGTATCGACAACCCCACCTTCGACGGGAAAGAGAGGCTACCCCAGCACGGGCCCCCCGAGCACGGGCCGGACCCCGCAGCCGGTGAGTGGTGTTGGGGGTGTTTCATTTCGTACAGTGGGTGGTGATTCACATGGGTGGTGTTTCCCTCAATGTAAGACCCCAGGCCGGTTAGACTCCCTCTGCTGCCAGCAAACATGACGTATTCTGAATCGGCCAGTGTCACAAATGTCTAAGTTAATTTAAAGATGATGGAGAATTTGGTACGTAGCATTAACGGTAAGAAATGGGCATGATCGTCCTAAATTCCTAAAGAGCAGGTCAGCTTATGGAGCAGATTTGACCAAATAAAGTCTCAAGGAGAATGAACGTGACGAATGAAATGGCTGTCAAGGAACCTGAATGGTGCCAACGTGTGGGTGTTGACGGGTCCATAGACAGTTTATATTTGGACACCCAGGGGCGTGGGGGCTGGGGGTGTCAAAGAATGGCCCTATAGATCTAGTGGTGGTGACTGCAATGCCGTAGGCATGGCTCTGGTTCACCAAAATGTTTTTGTGAAACCCAAGCTTTCCAACAATGAGATGGGAATTGTATGTATAGGGGTGGTACGTCGTGATGTCACATGGCACTGACCGCCTCCATTTGGAAGTAAAGGAGCATGACAATGTTACCCGTAGTTTGGCTCATTGTTTAGTAATTAATCTTTAAATTATTTGTCATTATGGGGTGACATTGTTGTTTGAAACTGCCAGTGTTTCTCAAGCGAGAAGTACTTAAACAAAGTTTTGATAAGCCTACGATACAGTATATTTACAATTATTTAGGATTTGACGTTACTACGAATCTTGAGTACTCTCCAAATATAAGTATCGCCAACAAAAAAATCCCATGATGCATTCTGATGTCCAAGCCCTATTCTCAAGATCACACCATGCATAGATTTTAAAAACTATGCCTCAATTCAAACCGATGGTTTCAATCCATTTTAGAAACAAATGAGTGGATAAGACGGAGGGCAGGAAAGCTAACACGACCCCTCCCCTTGAACATAGCCCAAAGTAGAGGGCCTTCCACAGTACTGGTGTGAAACACAGGGACTCAGAACAATGGGGCGGCTGGTCAGAGGTCAGGGGTCATCAGCGGAGGAGGGTCACGATTGTTTCTCCAAGGGGGTTTAAAAGACGGGGGTTAATTTACTAGGTACTGGAGGGAAGGGAGAGGCAGCTATTAATGTGGGCTATTCCTCCTTCAATCAGTTGATATTTCCAAGTCGGGTCTCTTTCTTAGATTCTGCCTCTTTCTTTCTCTCGCAAAAATGTTTCTTCTGCTGTTGAATCTTAAATGCAGTGCATGAGGTTATGCAGCTTGTCACGGGTCAACGAGCCACCAAGACCAGACTCAGACTTAGCATCAACAACACATGACTTCACACTAAGTTTACTTAATGGCCATATGTGTCGTCCCTCAGTGTGGTTTGGGTGAAAACATTCTTGTTTGTGTCTTGGACACCAGCGTCTTACACATCAACGTTTTACACATCAACCAAAAATACCTTTCCACTGTCATCTTGAGTCTCGAGCCAAACCCTAACCACCTCAGTAAGAGATGGTTGATAGCTACAACCTGTTAAGGTTACTTGTTGAACTTTCGTTCCTGAAATCGAACACCCCCCTATCGAATGCGGTAGTGCGCAAGGCTGAGCTAGTAAGTTATCGTCAAACGATGTCCGGGTTTGACAACGATCCCCACTGAGAAACCACAGCCGTTTATAATCATTTGGTTTCCTTCTGTACGAGAGGGACCCAAATCGACTCCCATAATCTGTCTCTCCAGGCTGGCCCTTGCCCATAGAAGGTGGTATTGATGGAACTCGTTAGGCTTGTAGACAGACAGTGTGAATAATACATTGCTTTGGCATCCACTGTGTATCCAGCTGCCAACGTCACAGTGCCTCCCTGCCAGTGTTGGCCCTTTGGCTCCTCAAGAACACCCCCCACCCCCCCACCCCCTTGTCACTTCCACAGTATCGTTTCCTAGCTCTTCATTCTTTTGGCCATCGGTGTGTTTAGGTTTGCTTTGGCCAGACCCGGGTGGTGTACCCTGTCTTTACCCACGACGGTTCTTCAGGGTGATAATTATCACTGAGAATGCACAAACAGGCGAGAGTGGCGCCACTGTATCCACCCTCATTTTCTTTCTTCTCTGCAACCACTATCCATCATGGTTGTCATCCCTGCCTTCGACTAAATCTCTGTCTCTGTGTCTGTCTCTGTATCTCTGTCTCTCTCTGTATCTCTGTCTCTCTCTGTCTCTCTTTCTCTCTCTCGCTCTCTCTCTCTCTCACTCTCTCTCTGTCTCTCTCTCTCTCTCTCTGTCTCTGTCTCTCTGTCTCGCGCTCTCTCTCTCTCTCTCTCTCTCTCTCACTCTCTCTGTCTCTCTGTCTCTCTCTCTCTCTCTCTCTGTCTCTCTCTCTCTCTCTCTCTCTCTCTCTCTCTTTCTCTCTCTCTCTCTCTCTCTCGCTCTCTCTCTCCCTTCCAGAGCTGGAGGAGATGCTGCAGGCCCTGCGCTGGGCCAAGCAGTGTCTGACAGACACTCAGAGCCAGCAGGACGTGGCACTGGTGCTGCAGCTGCTGACCAAGGAGGAGTTCAGGACAGCCCACAGCGTGCACAGCGCCGTGTCCCGCCAGATGAGCCGCGGGGGGCCCACCGCGCCCCTCACCGCCCAGGCCCAGGGCCTCTGCCAGGAGGTAGGGCCCGATCCTCAATAACCCAGGCCCCTGGGGGTAGACTAACCACCGCCCTAAAGACTCCTTAAGTCTAGTAGTACCCCCAAAATAGTTTTTTTCTTGTTCTTGTTTCTTTATTTATTTTACTTAATTTTACACAGTGTCTTTATTTGCCATGCTTTGAGATTGATCCCAATAAAGGTGCATTTATGTTATTATTATTATTATTGATTTGAGTAGTTCTATATAGAACTTTGTGTTTTAAAATCAATAAGTCTGTTCTATAGAGCTACGGCTGTAGTAGCCACCAGTCTTGCCTCGCCTCACTCATGATCATTTGTTGCCATTTGTGTTGAAACTCTAGCTTCATTTATTTCGTAACTAATTGATGTGCTAATGAGTCGAGTCGACGATACGGTCTCAAACGTGGTCCATTGTAACCCAGTCCGGCCGCGGTTGGCTGTGCCCCATGGGTCCATGCCTCTGCCTCTCTCAAAATGTACCATGAGGAACAAAGGTTTTCGGTGGAGGTTGCACTTTTTCTGTACCGATGGGAATATGGTGATTGGGTAAATGCATGCCATCAAATGTGCTCTTCACAGTAGTGCAGAATCTGTGTTAATTTAGCTTGAGCACAAATGAGAAGCACGTTCAAATTGATACTCAACAATTGATGGGCCATCCTGTGGAATAAGAGGGACAGACATTATGATGATGATTATGAGGTTGGTTATGATGATGTAGAAGGAAAACATGCCAACAGAGCCAAACTGAATGGAGTAGAGATCAGTTCACCTAAGCATTGAGCAGACAAGCAAATGCTCTTCTTAGGGCGGGGGGGGGGGGGGGGATTTGAATAAAGGAGCGAACAAACAAGGGAAAACTGGAAGGACAAGAACAAGTCTGGGCTTCAGCTGTTCCAAAATGCAAAGCACCTTGCATTTTGCAAAGCGCCGTGCCTGCGTCATCGCCAGTCTCCTCAGGGGTTGAGGCACCCAGCATAGCTGCCCGGGCAGGTGAAGTGCCTTGAGAGAGGAGACGACCTGAATCTGTCACACCTGACTTCCCTTCGAGGACGGGAAGTGAGCGTTTCCCCACCCCCTTAATGCCAAAGCAGGGCATTTTGGGGATCCCTGTACTGCTCTTCTTTTGACTTCTGATGTTGCACTTCTGATAAAGACAGGGTCTTGGCTACACGTTTTCCTGCCCACACTCGATCACTCACGTAAACAGCATATGGCCCACACGTTTCCACCCACCTGAGCGCTGCTTCGCTAAGAAGCCGCTTAAGGAGGTGCATTACGCTTTGAGCTGTGTTGTGATTGGCTCCTGGGCTAATCTCCCATCAGCCCCTCACCCATCCTGATTGTGTGTGTGTGTGTGTGTGTCAGTGGCACACAGCAGCCTAGTGGACAGATAGAAAAACTGAAGGGAGGGGCGGGAATCAGCTCATTAGTGAGAGCTTCATTTAATGTAGGGGTTGGGGAGAGCTGAAAGAAAGAGAAAGAGAGAGAGCTCTAGCATGGCCGATAAGCAGAGCAGGTGGAGGAGATTTTGCAAATCTCTGCCAATGACCATATGGAACGAATCACTGAGGTCGGAAAAAAAAACGAAAGGTTGTTAGTCTGGGTTGGGGGGAGAGTTTAAGAGACCTGACTAACCCACCTTTTATTTACTTCGGGTTACATTTGGGATCTGGACATGAACTCCTGAAAACATTGTTTTTATATGCTCTGTTCCTGGGCATAGCTAGTCATAGCTAGTCATATAAAGGGTTAGGGTCAGCGTGTTGAAGTGTGCAGGGCTTGTTGCCAGGTGTTCTCCCAAGTATATGTTTAATGACTGCGCAAATAAATCGCAGAAGTTGCTTAAGCTTTCAGCTGGCGAAGCCTCAGCTTATACCCACAAAGTCTTTGGGGTCACGGTTTGGTTTGCAGCGAGTGGACCTCTGCTGGATTCTCGTGGTTCTTGGTACCCGTAATCCAGCGTGCCAGCACATAACGATAAATCCCCTTACAGTAGACTGAAGGCACAGTTTCCCATCCGCAAGGCAAAGCCCCACTGTGACTTATTAAATGGCTATCATCTCCACCCTGTTTGAATTCTCTGGTAAATTCATTTTATTGAATTGAGAGTGTAGAAGTCCCCAAATCCTTGAAAGTTTTAGTTGGATTTAGCGAGATAAAGCTAACATATGCCAAATATTATGAAGGGCATGCTGTCTGGCCTTCAGATGATTAGACATTGGCACACACAGCTTTTGTCTGGGAGATAGTATTCATGAAAAAAATCAAAAGATATTTGGTATCCTCAGTAGTTTTACTGTGTACCTGTCGTGAGAATCCAAATCTCTTTTGAGTCTGATCAGCGGGGCTTTCCACTGTATCTTTTGCCTGCATGCATATTCAAATCAATGAAAATAACCTTGAGTCACTTTGCCTAATCTCTCTATATACCCGTCTCTCGCTCTCTCTCTGTCTCACTCACTCACTCACTCACTCACTCACTCACTCACTCACTCACTCACTCACTCTGCAGGTGCAGAAGATTCTCCAGTCCAGTCACCAGAAGGAAGGTGTGGAGCTCCGCACTCTGCTCACCACCCCTCACGTAAAGGTCAGAGCCCAGCACAACAGCCAACCCCAACACCTGTCCAAATGCCACAATACCACCCCAATTATTCTGCAATACCCCAATCCCATCATCTTCAGACGTCACTGTCATGATGAGAGTCCCAGGTTGAAAGCAATTGTAGTATTTGACCTGTCATCATACACAATCACACAAATCTACATCTTTACCCAAACATCTGAAAACCACTTCCACTCAACCATCTGACTGTTAAATTCTGTTGACTAAGAAAATCTTTATTTGTCACATGCACAATGACTACTTGTACAATGTGTATGTTGTCATTTTGAATGTGCATGTATATAATAAAGATTTTTTTTTCTTTATATGCACATAATATTTCACATTAAATTGTACAATGTTATCTTTTGGAATTAGCATAGCTCATCATTATGTGAAAGCGGGTCCCATAAGTGGTGGGTAATCTAGGAGTAATCAGCGAAATGTCTTTGAGAACTGTCTATCAGACACCACCTCACATACATGGTGTTCTTCATTATAAGCATTGATGAGCTTCTTGTTGAGGTCATACTCAGGTAATGCTGTCCTGACGGCTTTTGGCACAGCTATAACTTGACTCCTAATTGGTTCTTAGGGGTTCCACTGACCCCATTAATGAGGAAATGGATTATGCACACACGCATGCATGTAGCTTTCTTATCATCCAGGAGTTTCCGCGTGGAGATTATCATGATCCCTCGCGAATTGAGTGAATGTTGTAGTAATTGTACAGCATTTAATCCCCAGAATCCAATGGGTTCTTCTTGCTCTACCTCAGATGATAATCAAGGGAGGCTATTTCTGTTCATGTTGGCTAACTACCGTGCAAGCTTATTGTTCCTTCATCATTTCAAACTGCATGGGAATAAAGTAATGGGGTCAAAGCCAAATATTTTCAAATTCCCCCCCTTCTCACTAGTTATTCTTCTATGATCTCCTCATGACTTTCTGAACAGTACAGGGTGTTACACCAGCCACAATGATAATACGCTGATTGAATACTCATCCATCAATAACTGCAATATTGATAAACAATCAATTCAAATTCTCCTTCCCCCTTTTTCATATAATCACTCCCTGATACAGCGATAGAGATCTGTGTCAGATCCCTTCAAATAACATTGTGCACTGCCTACTCGACTGGTCGGTAGTGAATGGATGGTAGCGAGCATGCTGTTTTGAGCATGAATGACAACCATATATTGGGCCCTAACAGGAGCTAACCAGAACATTTGATGCCAGTTTTAGAAAGTTAGAAAACGTGTTTACGTGACCGTTTGAACAGCCTTGGGCTACTTTGACTTTTTGCAAAGTCTGATCCAATTAACCTGCGCCACCGCGGTGCCTGCTTAGGACACTCTGGGTGTGGGAGTGTGTGGACAGAACTATCCCTGCTATGTGAGGAACTCAGGGATAAAGGGACTTGAACCGGATGCCCTTTTGCTTCTGCTGTTCTGTTCCCAGCCTGGTTCATCCCATACCCCATGGCACAGTGTGCAATAGTGAGGGCTGGACTTAAATACCTCACAACGGTCTATACCCTCATTAATATTTACTCCTTCATAATTTTTCAGCTGCATTTAACCATCAATGCAGTTAACCCTCTCTGAAGATGAGCTCTCTGAGATCCGAGTTGAGCACAGGACAAATGTATTGGCGTATTTCTTTCCGTGGACTCAGACCACCTAAAGCGCCTGACCACACTCTCTTCCGGAGTGTGCCTTCGTCAGAAAACCAGGCACACGTATAACATCTGGTGCAAACCATACTTGGGTATGCTGCTACTGCTGGTGTCTGCCAAACAGGGTCCCCACCACCGTCTAAACATACGCCGTCACACAGTTCTCCTGGTGTAAGCGCGAGGGAGGGGAAGGAGGCAGGAGACGTCACATCCTTCCTTGACCCTGTAAGCCCGCCCTCCCCCGCCCCGCCTCCTCCTCCTTTTAAGTAATATCCTGCCTGGCATGTAAAGTGGGACTCAACCGGGGGAGGGCAGAGGGGGGAGGGGCAGGGTTGGCGTGATGGATGGTAGTGGATACTGACTCGTGAACGCTGCATAGATTAAGACGGATCGTGCGTGCTCCTCGGCTCCCTTAAGACACACACACACACACGCGCTGCTAATTTGGAGCAGACAGCTTATTAATTGCGGTGGCCCGCGTGTGTTTTAGTCTGTCATGTGCAAAAGGAGGGGTGGAAAGAGAAGGATTAGTGTTTGCATTGTTTCTGACTCGGAGGAGCACTCCGGTGTCTGCTCACGTCAAGCGGACCGGGCAGGGGGCGAGGACAAGCGATCCCCTCCAGTCATAGACCCACAAAACTCCCACCCATCCACTCACATTATCTTACACCGAATGAGACAAACTGCCAAGCCCTCCTGCAGAACATGTGGCGGCTGTCTCACAAAGTATAATCTAACCACCCACACACTAATGATCCAGCTCTTCCATGCGCTACCACTGTCCCTGCTGCTGCTACTGTGTGTGTGTGTGTGTGTGTGTGTGTGTGTGTGTGTGTGTGTGTGTGTGTGTGTGTGTGTGTGTGTGTGCGTTGGCTGATTGTGTGTGTGCGTTGGCTGATTGTGTGTGTGCGTTGGCTGATTGTGTGTGTGCGTTGGCTGATTGTGTGACAAGTTTTTTTTGCCCTGTGCCATTACCTCACTCTGCCTCTTCTCTTACCCCTGTCCGTTCTGGTGCTCGTCCATTATGTGTTTTCTGTATGTACATATGTGTGTGTGTGTGTGTGTGTGTGTGTGTGTGTGTGGGTGCGTGCGGGCGCATGTGGCCGTGTTCTATGTGGCAGGCGCTGATGCAGGCTCATGATGGCATTGCGGTGCAGGAGCCGAACGAGGAGAAGGAGCCAGAGGTCCAGTATTTGGGGGAGACGGTGAAACTGGTGCGGCTGGAGAAGACCCCGGACACCCCTCTGGTAGGTCGTCCCCCCCCTGTGTCTAGGACGGACTACAGCAGTCCGCCAGCGTAGATCTCAAGACCACCTCTGTAGCCACTGGGTTGGGTAAAACAAACAAATAAAATAAGGGTTATATTCGGACCATATGTAAGAATCGTGAAATTCCTTGTAAGTGGTTCCCATTCCCATGCTGAGTGAAGTTCACATTCACAAGATCACAATCCTATTAGACATGATTAAATACAATATTAAAGAACACGCAAATTTGGTCCAAAAGTGACCAAAAGTTGTGAGTGGTGTCATTTTGGACCATCTCCTAATTTTAGGAGTAAAAGCATGTTCTCCGCATATCTACGTCCTAGGATGGCTCGTAACTCAGAGCTCAACGTGCGCTTTTGCGTTTGTTTGGAGAGAGAATGCGTTGATATTTTAAAAACTTTTGATGAATTATTTAAAGACTAGGCTACTCTACTACACATCGCCGTCTCAGTTGAAAGTGCCACCGGTCGATACCGTCCTCAACACAATCCTTCTCATGCTCACAAGGCACCGTGGGCCAATTTCCTTTTTGACTTTCCTTGTGTTTATAGATGTATTACTTATTGCTCATAAGCTCTGCCAGTAGAATGACCTCAGAAGATCGGAGCGGCCTCCTAACCCTATCAAATCATAATATAAAGGGAACTGCAATTACATTATATTAAATGAGATGGGTAAAGTAGACACAGAATTACACCCCCTTTATGCTAACTCGACAAAGTATACAATACAACATCATGTCCTTTTGCTCAAACCTGGTCCTGCTTTGAGTACTTTCAGTTATAAGTTCCCTTTTAGCGCAACACCTCAGAGTAACTCTGAGAGGCTTGATAACTTGATAACGTGTATACTAACATACACACATTCATGCATTAAATACATCCATCTATACATATTTATTAAAAAATTCCAGGGATAATTCCGAAAATGATTTTTTTCCCGTCCGGTAGTACTCAATTAATTTAATAACAGGATAAACTTAATAACAGGAGCACAGTAGAAAAATTAACAGCTAGCCTGCAGAGCTAGTATCATCAAGTTAAAGACCACATTGAAATGTGAGCTATGAAGGACATCTTGGAATGGCCACTTGAAGAATATCGTGGCCCTAAAACTCCCTTTTTTCTTCAACTCGAACCATCCGTCTGAGTCTTTTTAAGTAGACCGTCCGCCAGGGAGCCGTGAGGCGGGACGAGTAAATACAAAATCACTGGGTTACATGTCCACAAAGTGTCCCCACAGTCACCCGCAGAAGAGCATTTACACCAGGGGAGCTGAGTAAGGTCATTGGTGGTGGTGTTGGTGTTACAGATTCTGCTGTAATGCAGTCAGCAGTTCTCTCTCTCTCTCTTTTTTTCTCTCTTTTCTCTCTCTCGCCCTCTCTCTCTCTCTCTCTTTTTTCTCAGTCACCCTCTCTTGCCCTCTCTCTCTCACCTCTCTCTCTCTCTCTCTCTCTCTCTCTCTCTCTCTCGCCTGTGCGCTCAGCCTTCTCTGTTATCTTGTCTAACAGCTAAGGTAATAAGACAGCGGCGTCTGGATAAGAACATCTCGCTGACATCGTGGTGTCAGCGCTGCAAGTGACAAAAAAGAAAAAGTGTAGTGTTTTTTTACTTCCAATTTAGCTTTTCTGTCTTTTCTGTCTCATTCTCAAGGTTGTTTTGTCTTTCCATCCAGAGTTTAGTTTTCCTCTTGTCTGCGTATCTTGTCACAGTATTACAAAGGCCGTTGTGATTTGTGACTTCTTCATGGTAGGAACTAGGAAGGTCATCTTTGATATCGTGTGTGTGTGTGTGTGTGTGTGTGTGTGTGTGTGTGTGTGTGTGTGTGTGTGTGTGTGTGTGTGTGCGCGCGTGTGTGTGTCACACTGTCTCTGCACACACCTCGGATTATCTCTCTGCATGTACGTACGTCTCTTATCGCAGTCCTCATCATCTGTGTGTGTGTGTGTGTGTCACCCAAGGGCGCCACGGTGCGTAACGACATGGAGAGTGTGGTGGTGAGCCGCGTGGTGAAGGGCGGCGCGGCAGAGCGCAGCGGCCTGCTCACCGAGGGCGACGAGATCCTGGAGATCAACGGCGTCCCCGTCCGCGGGAAACACATCAACGACGTGCACGACCTCATCGTGAGTCCCCCCCCCCCCCCCCCCCCAACTAAAAGCACGCCTATAGTGCACTGAGGATAGGTGCATATGTGGATAGATGGATGGGATACGCACTTTTATTATCCCTGTGGGGAAATAGTTTTGTTCGCGTCACAACAAGACCGTACAGGACCGAACAATGAACTCGCAGTAGACAACTGAGACGCAGTAGCACATAGTACAAATACAAACTGCTTCTCAAAAAAGGTATCGGTGATTCTCAAGGTCTGCTGAGTTGACATAGTCAAGTAAATGGATAGAAGGGCTCAGCATACTTCACGCGTAAATTAAGTTTGGTTGAGGTTGTAAAAATGAAAAGGGTGTGTTTGCTGAGAAAATGAACTTGTACCGCGGCAAATGTATTTTTTTCGGTACTTCTTGATCCTCAAACCTTTGGTAACATTTACCGAAATAGGACATGTCTGGTTAATTTGGATCCCGATTCCCTGTCGCGACAACCTACTCTTAGCTAATTAAATGTTCAGTGATCAAACCGAGTATAAAACAAATTTGTCTGCAAAGGACTGCTTCAGTCTCAAAGTGAAATCTGCTTCTTTTGAAGTGAGCTGCCCACTTTATAGTCGACTTAAAGGGCACTTAAAGCAGACTTACTTACTAAGTGTTCTTCAAGTGAATCCCACTGATAGTGTTCTTCATAGTGGGCTTATAGTGTCCTAAGTCAGTCAACGTCGTCTGAAACTGAGGCATCGTACTTTTAGCTGACTTATCGTGCTCAACACTGCCTCAAGTGTAGTCTGAGCATGTATATTGTACTTAAAGTGAGCCAACAGCGTCTCATTTGGGGCAGTTTACTTACAGTGAGTCAACGCCGCCTTCATCTGTCGCAGTGTACTTACAGTGAGTCAACCCCGCCTTCATTTTAGGCACATTACTTACAGTGAGTAAACCTCGCCCCCATTTGAGTCGGTGTTCATAAAGCCTACTCTACGATTAAACCGTATGAAGAAGAATCATATGAAGTCAACCAGATTGAAGCACCTCAAAATATAGTGGCACTATTGTGGCAAGACCGTCTACTATAAAGAAACATAAAAAAAATTATTCTTTTAACCTAGTACGTCTTGTATTCTATTGGAATTTGCCATTTAGAAACTACAGGGTGTGTGTGTGTGTGTGTGTGTGTGTGTGTGTGTGTGTGTGTGTCCCCCATTGAGCTCTAACAAACTAAAGGTCAGAACAGAAAGAACAAAAAATGAAAGCCTTCTCACTGAGGGACACGCTCTTCTTCTCCTCACAGCAACAAATGCACGGCACTCTGACCTTCCTGCTCGTCCCCAGCGCCCAGTCTAAGCCTCCTCCACACAGACAGACAGTGGTAAGTCTTCCCAGTGTGTGTGTGTGTGTGTGTGTGTGTGTGTGTGTGTGTGTGTGTGTGTGTGTGTGTGTGTGTGTGTGTGTGTGTGTGTGTGTGTGTGACAGCAGTCAGCCTGTTAACTAGTGTGACCGACCCCCCCCCCCCCCTCCCCTTGTGGTCGACCAGATGCACATCAGGGCCTACTTCGACTATGACCCCTCCGAGGATCCCTTCGTGCCGTGCCGCGAGCTGGGCCTGTCCTTCCAGAAGGGGGACATCCTCCACATCATCAGCCAGGACGACCCCAACTGGTGGCAGGCCTACCGGGACGGGGACGAGGACAACCAGCCCCTCGCCGGGCTGGTCCCGGGTACGACCCCTGCTGCGTAGAACGGCCTGCGAGGCGCTTCTGTCTGGATAGCCATCCATGGAGAGGGATGGGAGACTGAGCCCTGGGACTGACATGAGCGCCGGAACACAGCGGATGCTCCATGTGTTGAATTGATGTTGATTGATTGCTTTATTTATCTGACGCAGAGTTTATAATTGGAAAAGGATTCTTTAGTCATAGCAAAGAGACTTGCAACCCTTGAAATAATGAATCCAATAATGACGTCATGAACTGCAGTGACCGCTGCCCCGCCCTGTTATGTTTCCTCCACAAAGGGAACATGGTGCGCTAACAGCGGTTCACACACCACAGCCCGTCTGCCTAAAGATCAGACCCTCCTAGAGGGACGATGGATTAGATGGCGTGTGATCGGAGCCGGATCTCCTAGGCCCGCTCGTGCGACAAACTGCTACACCATGAGGGAGGAGGGTGGGCTAGAGGGTGTTCAGTGAGTGTGTGTGACTGTCACATGACTGGTCATGCGTGTTTCCTCTCTCTTGTCAGGCAAGAGCTTCCAGCAGCAGAGGGAGACGTTGAAGAAAACAGTGGTGGACAAGGGCCGGGAACAGCCGGGTAAGATGACGGAAACGCACGCCGTCCAAAGCAAGCCCACTGCCGTGTGTATTTATATCGGGTTCAATGAATTGTCATTTGGATTGTAATCCGTTTGAACACTTTTGGTTCTTTTTTTTTTTTTAAGATGTGATAAGAGATCAAAACGAGTAGGGATTAGGATTTGTCATCCAACAAAAAGCTTGACGCAAATCCTTGTCGCTTGTCGTCTGCTGCAGGGAAGCTTTGGTACGCCAAGAAGACCAAGAAAGCCCGGAAGAAGGACCTGCATAACTTGGACAGTAATACAGGTAAAAAAAAAAAGACCAGAATCTTAACGTGTACAGAACAGCCTAGTGTTTAAACCATGCTAGTGGTGCACGGAGGCGTGTACGGTTCACATTCCGAGTGGCAGAACGCGTGGCGAGACCTCATCCAAAGCGCTCCACAGCCCATCAAAGGACCCACCCTTGTCATCTGGCTGGGCCCTAACTAGGCAATGCCGTCAACTCGACAGGCTTTCTCTCCTCGTTTCGGGGGGGGGGGTCGTTTGCAGTTAAAGATCTATTCACCGTTGCTGATGTTAATAGGCCCTGTCGTTGTCACGGCAGCGGCCCGTCGCCGGGCAGGATTAGCCCCCGCCATCCCCGCAGACAGAGATCAGGGCTGGCGGAGACAGGTGCTCGACAGGTGCCTAACTAGCTTGAGAGCGGGCCTGCGGGGACATCGTGGCACGCACGCACACACACATACAATACACCTACAAGCCACACATGCACGCGCGCATAGGCACACGCATAGACACACATAGGCAGACGAACACACATACAGACAGACAGACAGACAGACAATATTCACACAGGTATACTTGAATACCTCACATATCTAATGTACACACACACTTATGCACACCTATACCAACAAGCACAAACACACGCATATACGTAATCAAACAATCGACATCTGCATGCTTGTGTGAACACCTACATACAGTAACACACAAACACAGCTGAGGGCAGGGGTTAACCAGTTTAGGGATATTGAGTGAACTGAGCTTGGCCACAACTCTAACGAACACAACGTTCATTTCACAGGGGTAACATGTACTTATGCTGACTCACAGAAAATTAAGAAAATGTCTTTGTTCTCACCTGTAATCACCTGTAACCATGAACCCACCCACAACCGTGGCGAACAGTGTGTGCAATGTCCCCTTCATTTCAATTTCATCGAATAAAAACACTTCTTCGTTCCACAGAGTACGAGGACATCCTGACCTATGAGGAGATGGCCCTCTACCACCAGCCCGCCCACCGCAAGCGTCCCATCGCTCTGATTGGTCCCCCAAACAGCGGGCACGACAACCTGAGAAGGAGGATGCTGACCATCGAACCAGACAAGTTTTCCAGCGCTGTACCGCGTAAGTCCACTCTGAGGTGGTGTAACCTCATGTTTACACTCTGGACCAGTGATTCCCAGCCAGGGTTAGGCATACCCTGAGGTAGGGCTGCTCCATTATGAAAAAATACCATTTTGATCAATATTCAAATCACGATTATTTTTCAGTTTGAAAAACATGATGCATTTATTCAGCATTTCTCTAAAAAAGAAAGCTTTGTAACTGAGAAATATCCTTTATATGTCCAAATAGAAAATGTTCAAATCAAAATTAATGTACCAATATGTATCCGGCTTTTCTGCAAATATTTAATTGAATAAAAAAGATATACTTAAAAAATAAAAATAATAATAGCACAAATTATTCAAGTGGATTTTAGGTTGGAGATCGTTTGATCCAAAAATCAAAATCACTATCAAAATGTGAATAATTGCACAGCCCTCCCTTGAGGGAGGGGGTTGGATCCATTACATTTGACGCTCCGTGCATCCCAACGCCGCTGACCGTCGTGCCTGCTCCCTCCCCCCAGACACCACCCGGGGCCCGCGGATACACGAGCGCAACGGGCGCGAGTACCACTTCGTCAGCCACGCCGCCTTCGAGGCGGACCTGGTGGCCGGCAAGTTCGTGGAGTCCGGGGAGTTTGAGAAGAACCTGTACGGCACCAGCACCGACTCGGTCCGCCACGTGGTCAACACCGGGCGCATCTGCCTGCTCTCTCTGCACACCCGGGTAGGGGGGGGACACACACACACACACACACACACACACACACACACACACACACACACACACACACACACACACACACACACACACACACACACACACACACACACACACACATACACATACACATACACACACACACACACACACAGGGTCTAAACGCTAGCGCCTGCCAAAAGACTTGTCGATGTTGGCGAACATTCTGTTACAATTACTTGGCCAGTGGGCACTCACTCCTGGTGGTCTTCGAAGCTGTACTGCGTTATTATTATTCCTGACTTCCCTCAAGATCACCTCGGCTCTGCACCATACCTAAGCCTTGGAGGGATAGAAGTGTATTTATATTATATAGAAATATGACGACAGTGGTGGGGTGGTATTGAAGTCAAGGTTGTCCTTGTCTTTGAGGTACACAAAAAAATGGACCCCCGAGGTCTCCTTGATGCTGATGGCGGATCCAGCAGTCCTATTATGTTATAACACAACTTCTGGGGCGACGGCACAGAGCCTTGGCCAGGACTAGGACTGATGGGGCGGGGTTACACCTTGTTTTCTATTTCAGTGCAGAGATTTTTCTACTGAAGAATAGTAGTAATGGTAATAGAGTAATTTGCGCCATACGATTAAGCTTTCAGAAGGGGATTGTAATGAGTGTATTTCTACAGTGGCCCGTTTACACAGGTATTGAAACCTTGACTGACACTTTGAAGTGGGTGGCTACTTGTGTTCACAAATTAGCTGCTGACAGATGCCTCTGCCTCCAACATGATTGGTCAAAACGAATTTGAAGCAAAATAAAGTGAAATGCCCCAGTTATCCAGAATTGAACTTGATCCCTTCTCCACTTGTCGTGGGCAATGAATGTGCTTCAGTATTTGCTTACAATCGCCTTTGTTTCTGTTCCTGTTAGTCGCTGCGGGTGTTGAGGTCCTCCAACCTGAAGCCCTTCGTCATCTTCATCGCTCCTCCTTCCCAGGAACGACTGCGCACCCTGCTGGCCGCCGAGGGGAAGACACCAAAGGTACACACATTATTTTAGAGAAACTAAGCTTCTCAAATGTCCCATGTCCCTCAGTGTAACGTAAGCACATACTTGAATTAATTTTAACGACCTTGTTTTATTTAGATTTTTAAAAAAAAAGATAAATTACACAAACTGCTCCCTTGTCCAATTATTAATTCATTATATCAGTCATTATTTATCGTACAAAAGCAGCATTTAATGGACAGTATGCCCTCGAGCCTCAGACCTCTTAACCAGGCCGTTCCCCCCACCAGCCCGAGGAGCTGAAGGAGGTGATCGAGAAGGCCCGTGAGATGGAGCAGAGCTACGGACACCTGTTCGACGCCGCCGTCGTCAACGGCGACCCCGACACGGCGTTCCGCGAGCTGCGCCGGCTCATCGAGAAGCTGGACACCGAGCCCCAGTGGGTGCCCACCTCCTGGCTGTGCTAGAGCCCCAGAGGGGGCCCACCTCCTGGCTGTGTTAGAGCCCCAGAGGAGGCCCATCTCCTGGCTGTGTTAGAGCCCCAGAGGAGGCCCACCTCCTGGCTGTGCTAGAGCCCCAGAGGGGGCCCACCTCCTGGCTGTGCTAGAGCCCCAGAGGGGGCCCACCTCCTGGCTGTGCTAGAGCCCCAGAGGAGGCCCATCTCCTGGCTGTGTTAGAGCCCCAGAGGGGGCCCACCTCCTGGCTGTGTTAGAGCCCCAGAGGAGGCCCACCTCCTGGCTGTGCTAGAGCCCCAGAATGCTGAGGGGTCGCTGGGCGTTGTCGGGGTAATGGAGGGGGGCGGTGATGCTGACGGGGACAGTGTTCATAGGGGGAGGTTGGGTGGTGACTTGCCTCCCCTAAAATAGGGTAACGGAGGGGTGGATGGGGGGGGAAGGGATGGGTTTGAGGAAAGGAAGAGTTGTTGGTTACGGGGTCACTGTTTGAACTTGAACAAAATGGAGAGGCCTTCTTCTTGTCCGTAGAGGAGCTGGCTGTCACCAGGATGTAGCGGGGACAGACATGTTTCTTGAATTAGTTTTGGATAGTAGTGGGTGATTTCTTTTTTTTCTTTGTCAAACTCCGTGCAAAGCCATGTTTGGTAAAGAAAACTTGGGACAGTATTACAATTGTTACTTTTATAGTAATTTATGATTGTACATATGTATTTTGTATAGAGGAGAAAGGGTTATATAATATCCTATTGATGCTTGATACTTGTTTGCTGGGTGCACAAAGTAAAAATAATTCTGATCAAGAACACCTTTTTAAAACTGACTTATCTTCCAATCAACGAATACCAAACCGAATGCTATGCAATATATCGAGGTAATTTATCTTCACCAAAGTCAGTATTATTTATTATTGTAAAAAATTGCGATATTTATGCAATAATAACGACTTACCTCGACATTTTTAGTATGTTCCTGGTTGTCTTATTCCGTCAGTAAATCAATTCACTCCAACAATATAATTATATGGGTCCAGTTTTGTTCCTCCACATGAGGAACTGGTACTTCCTTTTAGTTTTCTTAAAACATTGCTGTACTTTGTCTCCACGTTTCCAAATCATTTCTGTTGCCAACTCAGGAAAATAGTGTCAATAAATGTGCAAACAATGGTAAACAAAATTGTTGTCAGCCTATAAATCAGTTAAATCGACTGTCAAAGTAAAGATGTGAATTGTTTAACCCATCTTTGCAGAATGAGCATGGTATGTGGCATTTTTACACGGCTTTGATTAATGCTTGAATGCTCTGGTCAATCATGGCATTATACAGTCTGTTTTTTCTGTTGCTATCGACAGTTCGAACCGTAGAATCTTAATACTATTTTAATGAAATATTTTTGTATTGTTATATTGTGTCCAATTATTGATTTCCTTAGGGAGAAAATCTATTTATACAAATAAACCCCTTAAAGCTGATCCTGAATTCATAATCCTTTGACTAGCGACAAACATGACTTCCAAAGCTTTTATTCCTTCAAATTAAAAGTTGACAGTTTTTTTCAATATGCAGATCACTTTATTCAGATGAAAATGTTGGACCATTATTAGTAGCCCTATATTTGACAGGAAACATAACACATACAATGTTCTGGTGCAATCATCCACCTTTAGGTTCAGACAACCAGCCCAGGATTTGGGACGAGCGCTGGGATGGGTGTCAGTACAGTAGACTCAGACAAGACCCTTTTCACAGAGGGTTCATCGTAGCATGAACAGCGCCGTCACTCATAACACTAGTTACTGATCTGCTACTTTAACGTACCAGGGTACGGGTAGTGTGAGTTTTCCTCACTAGTCAAGTCCATTAGCGTTGCCCTGCTACGTGAAAGAGGAGCTGTAATTAGTGAGAGACACTTACATGTCGCTCATAACACACGCACGTTGACACCCCTGTAAAAAGTGTCTGGAAGGGGGCAGGGTGGGGGAGAAATCTACCAAGCACCTTTACAACCACACTGTGACCAGCATGCAATGGCTCTGAATGTTGCAAGGAAACTGAAATATTTACAACCTCATCCCACCACACTTAAGTATTTCTAATTTATATACGTCTATTTTTGTCTCATTTAAATATATTTTCTTTTTTATTGAACAACTGCCATCACTTGGTACAGGCAACGTTTGACGTAGCCCCGACAGTCACTGGAAATCGTACAATACTGTAAACAATATAACCAAAAGAAAACGTCACAGACAAACATTGCTCTTTTTACCCATTTACACAAGACTTTTAACACGGCCGGCGAGGTACAGAATAAATAGAGCAAGAGTCGGGCGACATGGCCGACCTCGGCGCCCACACACACACACGCAGCCGTCACTAAAACAGTATGTCCTCGTCCTGCTCGTCCATCAGCATGTTGGGGGCCTCGGCGATGGGGCCCAGAGCCGCCAGCCGCGCAGCGATCTCCTTCTCCGTCCGCTCCCGGAGCTGCTTCTTCTTCTCCTGGATCTTCTTCAGCCTGGGGGGCGGGTACGAGAGGACGGGAAGACAACGGAATCAACAGGTTTTCTTTCCATCTTAAATTGAATCATCACTTTAGTGACGTCACACTTGCAGGCCTCGAGCCAGATGAACTTACCATCCTACCTGGTGAGCTGTACCAACTGGTCGTGTAACCAAGTAACCATGCATCTGGCTAATCAATATTCATCATTAGGTCTTCCACTTCATCGCTATTTCATGGGATAACCTGTGTCTTTGTTGCAGTTAATTGGATTTTCTGACGCGAATGACCAAATGTTAATTTGCATTGTCTTATATATAACTCTAAAGGGGGCTGGTTTTGAGTCAATGTGATTCACGTTGCCTAATACACAAACATTCATACATAAACACACACACTTACAAATACAACACCATTCAGACAAACACTACACACACTATCATCCATCCACAACCTTAGCTTTTGGTCATTGTGTTTTCACAATGAAAGGTTAATGCATTTCCATGGATACAGTTGTACATAAATAAATCGTAATAACAGCCACACAAAAAACTAGCATATGCTTTTCAAATGAATCCAACTGATCCAAAGGCTGTGGATCACCCGGCTCACCTGTAGAACTCCTCTCGTTCTCTCTCGTCCAGCTCTGTGATGATGTAGGTTAGGGTGCGCTCGATGCGAGGGATGATCACTGCAGACCCGGGAGGGAAGGAGCGGCGGGGTTAAAAATCATCATTCACAGGCAGGAGTCGTCTGTGAGAGGCCGACGCAAGGACCTGATGCAGAAATTAAAATACACAGCGTCCACGGCCTACCGTGCTCGATGGCGTTCACACGGCGGTTGGTGATCTTAATGGCTTGATCCAACGTCACAAAGGAAGTCTGCCAACAAAGACACAGTCTCATCTTAATCAGCTACACTACAATCGTTCAAGCCAGCATTTCATCACTTTCTGGTTAGGGGCCCACTTGGGTTTGCACAAGATTATTGACTTAAAAAACGACATACATTTCATTTATATAGTTGATCTGCATTAACTATATGCATGATGATTTGATACATTTCATGTATGTCCAAAAGGTGCATTTATGTTCGTAAATGCACCATCAAAAGGAATTAACGATAACACATTTTCTTTTAAGGAAAATGTTTGAAAAGGTCTCCTGTTTGAACAGATTTCCTAATGATTTGTTAACCAAAGCAGATGATTAAGTGTGCAGAACACTCAGGACACTGAATGTTGAGACAGACACAGACATTGATATTGGCAGATGTTAATCGGGCTAAAGTGGAACTGAAACTACTAAAATAGGTAAAAATAATACAACTAAATAGGAAGTGATGGTCAAAATACGCTTGTCCACTCTTTACTATGGTGCAGGCCCCAGCCGCTCACATGGTCGACTGTGAGGGCGCAGCTATCATGGATTTAGACTCCTGGGAGTGGTTCGTGCTGACAGTACACAGTCTATACAGACATATTTACAGCACAGATACATGGAATAATCGGCCTGAAATAAAAGGTGTATTACAGTCAATGGTTCACTCATTATGGGCTGGTTGCAGGCATATTTTGAATAAATAAGACCCTGAAGTAATAGATTACAAACCGCTGCTTGCTATTAATTATCCTGCTATTGAGAACTATAGCATGGAAACAAGCTGGTTAGTGTGTGTTTCTGTTCAACATTAAAATTATGAATGTCCTTTATCCACTTGTTATCACTTAATGTCCTGACTAATGGATAAACATGCTGAATTAACAATCAATGGGGGTCTTGTACCTTTTATTCACAGTCGAACCTGGAATTATTTGAAGCATTATTTGAGCACCTCCTACCTGTAGGGAGGCCAGCTCTACAAGAAGCTCCACCGCTTTGGCGTAGTTCCTCTTCAACCGGGAGACCTGCTCTCCTCCCCTGGCCAGACCGGTGAGCTCATAACCTGACGGACACAAACAAACCGGCTGTTCAGCGACGTGGATTCAAAGCTAATCCAATACCAGTGAGTCAAACACAAAAATAAATACATGACGTAGCAATCATTCACAGGCATAAGCCTTTATAAATCTTTATTACGTAAAGATTAACTCACTGTCGCCTCCCTCCTGGTAGTGTTCAAACACTGGGAGAGTAACACCTAGAATGGGAGTGAGAGGGAGAAACAGAGAGAGAAGGAATTGTGTTAAAACAGTAAAATGGTATAAGCACTTTCTGTTCCAAAAGTTAAGATTGAGCGTGTGCGTGTGTCTCACCAGCAACGTTGTCCTTCTTAGCACGGACCTTCACCTGGGCCTTGTTTACATTCTGGATCACAGTCGTGCTGTGGAAATAACATGCATTTATATACATCGGAAATGTGGCTGTAAAGTAGTCTTTCTGGCTTAATCTGTAACATTTAAAGACAGATTTGTTAAGTGTACTGTCCGGGCAAAATAGACAAATTCATTAGGAAATGGGAAA
This sequence comes from Pollachius pollachius, assembly GCF_949987615.1. NCBI lineage: Eukaryota > Metazoa > Chordata > Actinopteri > Gadiformes > Gadidae > Pollachius > Pollachius pollachius. The sequence goes on along the minus strand of NC_136949.1, from coordinate 11,371,781 downwards.
TTCAGTATGTATTCAAATATTCAAGTTCAGGGGACATTCAATAAGTTCCGACCTGAAGTCCCCGGCAGCAAATTTAGCCTCAGCCAATGAGAAGGCTGCCTCTCTCATTACCTCTCCCATCAGGGTCTTGGTCTAGGGAGGGTAAACGACAGGTTTATGTTGGTTTAATGCTATCTTACATAAATGACAACAATGTGAGGAAGTCAAATTATTTGGACTTACCTCTATGATTTTACGTAGGATCTGACGGAAGCGCATCGAGAGAGCGTCTGCCTTTTTCTTGAGCAGGTTGCGACCTGTCTGCGCCCCCTTCAGTCTGGCCTTCATGATGGTCTGAGCCCTGAGATGCAACACCCCCAAAACAAGTAGATTATTACAATTCAAAATAGCGGGATGGATACTACGTCGACTAGGTCCACAGGGAACCTGTAAGCAACCTAGAGCAAGGTGCCTTAACCTCTACAGGCACATTAATGGTCTGTAGCCAAATTCACTTCAATAAATCCCTTTGGCTTAAAGTGTCGGCTAAATGATCAAATATGAAATGGGAATAGTAATTAAAAACGAATTAGGCTCATACATTTATTATTTTAATAAATGTAATGGAGCCAATTCTATCCAGACAAAACATATGCTTAATGTTGGACATTAAGTGTCTTTGAACAATATTAAATCATTTTAAACCACCATCTTCGGTCTAAACAGAATTGTGACAGACGTGAATCCACCTCTAACAGCTCACAGTTAGGTCACAGTTGGAAATACACACATCACATGGCACATATGCATGGACGCTTCCTTATTTTGAAAGATCTCTAAAAACAGTGGTTGAAAATACAGGGATACAGTCAATCATCCATCTGTAAGAGCAAATGTACGATTATGGCAACCTTTTTGTGAACCATCCCAGATTATCTGCATATATAAATGGGAATAGAGTACGATTGGCAGCCATGCACTACCGTCAATATGTCAACATTGTCTAGAAAAAAGGAAGAATTGATTGTTTGATTATTCATTGCAGTGGTTATCCTGCTACATCGTAGTTTGGCACATAGCTAGCAAACAATCTGCTTACATTCTGGAGGGGAAAACGTCGATCCTGTCTTTTGCTGACATCTTGTCCTTTCGTCGAAACGTATGGCCTTTCTCAGCTTTGAAATTAAAAAGATCAACAGGTCAATACTCTAAACGATCGGGTGTATGACAAGTTAATTGTGATATCCTGCAAGGGTATTCGGAAGAAATATTAAACTGGCGTCGTGATCTCATAAGACTAGCTCCTACAAGGTGATCAGCTGGTCACCAGTCATGTGACTCCCACGACGCTCCACAAATGAGTTTTGCGCATGCGCGAACCGTTAGGAAATTATCTCTTCCGGGTCAAAAAAAAATAGCACACACCGATGAATTGGAGTTAGCTGGCCCAAATCTTTAAAATATAGAAAGCGAACATTGAACCAAGAAGTTCTGAAGAACAGAAATCCATTTCGTATCTATTTGTAACCATATGACACAGGTAAATTGCATTACTATGAAAGGTAAAGCAGCTGTTTGCCGGGAAGGGAAGGCAGATCATGCTACTAGCGGTGGCTAACTGCTAACCCCTGCGATGCATGTGCCGCATGTGAGCTGAGAATCAGCCCAGCAAACGGCCTATGTTACCCGTTAGCTACATAGCTTAGGGTGGCTCTCGATTATTACGAGCAGTAACCTGAATTTGTCTACATCTATCTACTGCTTCTGTTGTTTTTGTTTTTATCATATTGGGTTTTGTTTCTCTTTTGTGGACATATATACAATACAATTATCGTAAATCGGAATTGCATCATACCACTTAGTGCTACCATTCAAACGAGAATACAATTGGGGTTGACTACTGCATTTCTACACTGAGTTTATACAGCTGGCGTCATTTAAACAGAAGAAGCCATTCATTTTCACGTTTTCATAATGTTATAACGTTAGTTTTAGATTTCAACTCTGATCTCTTTCCCTTTCTCTTCTATCGCGTATTTTAGCGATGCCGGGGCTCAGCTGTAGATTCTACCAGCACCGGTTTCCAGAGGTGGATGATGTGGTGATGGTGAACGTGAGGTCCATCGCTGAGATGGGTGCCTACGTCAGCCTTTTGGAGTACAACAACATCGAGGGCATGATCCTCCTCAGTGAGCTGTCACGTCGACGTATCCGCTCCATCAACAAGCTTATTCGTATAGGCCGCAATGAGTGTGTGGTGGTCATCCGTGTAGACAAAGAGAAGGGTAAGCTATCCCTACCAAATATAACAAAGTATTACAGAGCATCATAGATAATGTAACTGACTCGCGGGCTGTCCAATATTTCAGTCGTCAATAGGCCATGTATGTTAACAAAGTCTGTGGGGTTGCCTATCAATGACAGCATTTAAATATCTTAACTGTCCCTCTCTCGCTCTCTCTTCAGGATACATTGACCTGTCAAAAAGAAGAGTTTCACCAGAGGAGGCCATCAAATGTGAAGACAAATTCACCAAATCTAAAACCGTGAGTAAACTTCAACTGAAGTTTTTTTAGCTTTATCTTCATTTTCATACTTTTTGGATTTCCTATCCAAGTTGTATTAGTGCAACAGGTCATAATTGCAAGCACCTATGACCTGTTGCCTTTGCAATATGGTTGCTTTTGTTTTAAAGCTTAATTTTGATCCTACTGTGGTCAACAATTGGCATGGATTGATTATGCCCTGGCTGATCGTCGTTGTTGTTATGCTGTCAACAGGTGTACAGCATTCTCCGGCACGTGGCCGAGGTGCTGGAATACAGCAAGGACGAGCAGCTGGAGAGCCTCTTCCAGCGCACCGCCTGGGTCTTTGACGAGAAATACAAGCGGCCCGGATACGGCGCCTACGATGTCTTCAAACAGGCGGTGGCGTAAGTGTCCTGTTATCTAGATCAAAGAGATCAAAGTCTGAGATTTCAGGAGGAAGGGAAAGCATGTGCTTATAAAATGGTTCTATTAAATGGTGCATTTTTGGTGCCCTTTTAAATTACATATTTTTTGGATAAAAAGGTTGGTGTGCATTCTGAAAAATAAGATTACCTTCTTGACTGCAACATTGATGAATGGTCAAGAAAAAAACATTAGTTTTTCATTTTTACTAGTAGTATTTTGAAGGAAACGTGTCAAGACAGTTTAAAAGTCTTTTTTTTAGTTAAAGGTGTTGACGTGTGGTGTTTTTTTTTAAAGTGTCCCACCTTCCCCCCTCTCAGAGATCCTGCCATCCTGGATGGGCTGGACCTGACAGAAGAGGAGAGGAACGTACTCATCGACAACATCAACAGGCGGCTCACTCCACAGGCGGTCAAAATCAGAGCCGGTGAGATGCCACGTCCCCTCAGTGGAGTGGACAAACGTTGTACCACAAAGTTGTGAGATCCCTTCCACATATCGCGTATATCAACGTATGTGTGATCTGTCTGTAGACATTGAGGTGGCGTGCTATGGCTACGAGGGGATCGACGCGGTGAAGGAAGCACTCCGGGCGGGGCTGGGCTGCTCTACAGAAGTCATGCCCATCAAGGTGAGCCTCCACAAAAACCTTTAGTCTAACCGCCTTGCCGCCGGCACGTGGGCCTTTTGGAACACGACCCCTAGTGTATCGTCCTCGCAACTAACACACCGAATCCCTTCCGCCCGACAGATCAACCTGATCGCCCCTCCACGCTACGTGATGACCACAACCACCCTGGAGCGCACAGAAGGCCTGTCTGTCCTTAACCAGGCCATGGCTGCCATCAAGGAGAAAATTGAGGAGAAGAGGGGTGTGTTCAACATCCAGATGGAGGTGAGAAGGTTTCCCGCAGCCCAATGTTTGTGTACCAAAGCATTAAATAAACATGTTTTTTACAATTCTAAAAATGTTGATATAAGTTGAGTGTACATAACAGAAGTAAGGGACAAAATAAAAAGACACCGCACTACTTTAATTCTAGGGATTGTACCGTACTCGTTTTCATTCCCTGATGTATTTCTTAGTACGGTGGGTTATTGGAGTTAGGGGTTACTGGATGAGCCAGCAGTGGGTGGGCCAATACAGGCTTTATTTGAAAGACCAGTGGAAAAGTTGAATGTAAAAATAGCCATTGACTACCGTTGTTATTCAGTGGGTGAAGAATATTCTATGGGGTCTTTAACCCGCGTACCTTCCCTACTCCTCAGCCTAAGGTGGTGACGGACACGGACGAGACGGAGCTGGCCCGACAGCTGGAGAGGTTAGAGCGGGAAAACGCTGAGGTGGACGGAGACGATGACGCTGAGGAGATGGAGGCCAAGGTGGAGGACTAGGACCTCCACGATGTGAGGGGTGAAGAGGAAAACCCAAGGCGGAAGGAACCTGGCCACACTCGGGCAGTACAGTCAGCAGTGGCTCTCAACATTTACCTGAAGTTAATACATTCTTTTGGCCCGGGAAAAAAAAAAGAAACAAACGTGTGTGAACATGGTTGGGTTGGATAGTGGGGATACGCTATTGATATCTTCTGGCCCTGCTCTTTCAGAGTCCATGTCCAATTAGTTATTTTTGAAGTAAAATTATACAAATGAGATATTGACCTTACCCCCGTCCCCCTCTGTAAAAGATTCAATAATTCCAAAGCCGTTTTCAAACAGTGGCCTTCACTAATCTCTGGCTCACCAGACCAGCGTGTTCAGCATCCATGACGTTTCATCTCTAGCTGGCTGCACAATGCAGCCAACAATGGTAAAACTGAAAAAAGGCTAATTTTTCCCCAACACCAGTCATGGGTGCATTTTTGTGCTGTTTCCCTTCCAGTTTAAGGGTTTTTACCGGCAGGATATTGATGGTTTAGCTGACATGATCTCAATAAAGTTACGGGAAGTTTTGATTCAAAGCGTGTCCTTGTCAGCGAGTTATTATTTTAGCAAACTGGTAATCTCGGTTCTATATCAAGTCAAATGTAGCAACGTTATTGGATAATTCACCCTTTTTAGAGGAATTATTGAAGGAAAAATGTCTCATAACGTTATGGTTCTGCTCCCTCTTATACCGATTGGCATGGAGGACAAAAAGGTTTATCGGTTCAACCAGCTTTTAAAGACTGAGCCCGTTTGTCCAGGGTGAACAATTTGCAATGAAGGCCTACAGTTCATTATCACTGGGGTGGGGCTTGGCATCAGCCTTAACTGGGTCAGGATGGATCAGATCCAGCGACCGATGAAGCTCCGGCTGATCTTCAATGATCCAACAATAACTTCCCTTTTTTGCGGACTGGGTCTAATTTCCACAAGTGACGTCTGTCTTTCATTGATTAGTTCATTTTTCGCCTGGCATACTGGGATGTGTGTAGAGTTTCAATACCATTTCCTTCCATAGGGAATCCAGGATCAGCACTTACCTTACTGTAATCCCCTGCAGCATCAATTTTACGATGAAATCCAATCTACACCGCCAGTTACTGCAGTGTTTCAACAAAACGTACCAGTAACAACGGTATAAAAAAAATTCAAATTTATTTGAAACAAAAGCCCACTGATACAAAAAAAGCAAAGGGCATTTTATCTGAATGGAAGAAGCCATGTTATCCCATAGTGGTTATGTGTGCTTTTTTTAGCAGCAGGAATACAGCCAACCATTGAATTCTCATAACAAAAGGTGAACTAGTCACCTTTTGTGATGTCCTGACAAATAAATGAGACAGAGTTAAACAAAACAATTGCATGACTCTTGCGTCTTCCGAACCAAGCCACACCAACAGTGAACCAAAATCTTAACCTTAGGCACATTCTTTTGTCCTTCACAAGGGATTCCTTCAGAGGTTTTCAAGTAACAAGTCGATGTACAACAATGCACTTGGTAAAAAGACGTTATTGGGAACTATTATAAAAGTAAATGAAACCTGTCTTGAGATTTGACCCACTGGCTTAAGAGGATCCCTGCTGTTTAACAGAAGCCACACCCCTCCCCTATGACTAGGTTGAATGTTCGGGGCCCTTCCAGGTGAAATGGAAACCGTTGGTTGGACTGGTTCTTATTTGCTTGTACTTTTGCTGTAAAATAGCAGCACACACAAGCAGAACAACCTGCAGTGAGTGCTCAACAAACCGGGACAGAATACTACAGACTTTACCAATGTGAACAAAGGGTTCAAGAATTAAGTCTCGACCAAGAAAAAGAAGAATCACTAGGTATATACATATAAATCTATCTTAAAAAAGGTCAGCATGTTCTCGGCGTTTGCGTCCTCGTCGTCGTCTATTTCACCAGCCCGATCTTCTTGGACTCGGTTTCATAGATGAGCAACCGCCACATCTTCACTATGAAGACTTCAGCTTCCTCATCAAGAACCTGGAAGAGACCCGGTAAGAAGAGCGAGTGAGAAAACCAAAGTGGCAATGTCCGAGGAGGATGAAGGTTGCCGTGCCTCATGTAGGCCACTTGGTTGGACGATATTCCCCATGTACATCCTAACTAACCAAGCCACACTAACGGTCAAACTAAATGCAACCGGCTCCAGTTTATCCTGGCTGTAAATGCGTGGGTGCCCTCAGCTTAGAAATGAAAACCTGGCAACTAAGACAACCACCGTCTCGCATCCGGGCGGTCACTCACCATGGCAACATCATCCAAGATACCCTGCGCCGTGCCGTGAGCCATCACCTAAAGAAGGTGTTGAGGTAGAAACAAAACGCTTAAGGTTGGTACTCTTACATGATTGCCTTTATCTGCTGACTATCATTCAGACCATGGAGGGATGAGTACCTTGGAGCAGACAAACTCCACCAGTGTGGGCTCCTCCTCTCCGATGTACTCGATGATCTTCTTGTTGATCCAGGGCCGTACCCGGCGCTCCATCAGGGTCTGAACAAGAGGGGAAATAACAAGACGTATTTAGAGGAGATAAAAGTCCCCTGTCCCTCTTCGAAGTGACTCCAGTTTGTTAAGGAAAAAAAGTCACGGTATCTTTCAAAGATGGTTGCCAAACAGTATGCAGATGACATGGCCCTGGTAGCCGACATCAAGGATCACTCCTCTCAGGCTGCCTACTACCAGCAGGTCAACACCCTGACGCTGTGGATAAAAGAGAGCTCTGTGGAGCTTCAAGACCAAGGTGTTGTGGGGGGGAGGCGAACATCTTCCCCCCGAACCTCTCTTTGAACCTCTGAGGCTGAATGGGCAGACAGTTGAGCCCTTTAGATACCTGGGCACAGATATCGACACCCACCTGTCCTTCTCCCAGCACACAGACTATGTACAAAAAGGCACAGCAACGCCTGTTCCTGCTGAGGAAACTCAGGAGCTTTGATGTCAGACAGGACATTTTAACAGCCGTCTATAAATCACTCATAGAATCTGTACTCACATTCAACATCACATCCTGGTGATGTTGAACGTCACCCTCACTTCTGTCAAAAAAAAAAAATCAAAGCTTTCCCGGATCATCAATCAAGGAAGCAAAATATCTGGCAAAACTCAAAATCAATTATTAGTACTCCACAGCCAGGCAGTTAAAAGGAAAGCCAACCTCATTACACAGGGTCCCACCCACCCCCTGCACAAGTCCTTCCAGTTTCTGCCATCAGGCCGCCGATAGAGTACCCATATCTAAGAATAAAATACACAAAAACTCATTCATGCCCATTGCCATAAACAGCTTAATTAAACAATGAACAAATTAACCCTGCCGTCACTTTACACATATCCACAGCTTTTATCTTGTTTATTTTTTATATTTATACTTGTTTTAAGATCTATACACACTGTGTGCTCTCAGAAGTCAATGTTGCATGACTGCCTATCAGAACATTGTCCTGTTTGTATGCCGAGCCACGTCAAAGATGATTTTCTGTTACGACGGACAAAGTTTTCTGAATCTGAAACCACCAGGCAAATAGCAGACAGGCAAAAGCTGGGATTGTATTGATGTGCAAAAATCAATTGATACAAGTCACACTCCTTTGAATGATGACATCAATCCCCCATCCAAAATACAACGGCAACAAATGTTTGCATTGAAAGAGGAGAGGACAATTGATCATCATGAACTACACATTGTTTGTCTTCCGGTCTCACGGCAAAATGACATTGAATATTGACAACCAAACAAAGAGCCTGTGAGCCGGGTGCGTCCCCCCCCCCCCCCCTCACCGCGTCCACCATGGTCCAGTCCAGCGGATAGCTGAACAGCTCGGGCTTGGCCGTGGGGATCTTCTCGATCAGGCTCTTGATGTGCTTGCGCTTCTCTTCGCTGCCGTCGTCCGCCTTGCCGGCGAGCGCGTCGGCGCCCAGGCTCTTATCGTCGTCGTAGTCCAGCGGCACCAGCTTCCTCTTGGGGACGCGCTCGTCCGCCTCCTCCTCGTTGAACTTGTTGAACACGCTGTCCACCGGCAGTCGCTTGCGCTTGCCCACGTGCGGCTGGCCGGGGCTGCCTCCGCCGCCTGTTGGTGGGGGGAGGAAACAACGACAGTGAGGTCATTGTAGTGTTCGGTTTTTATTTACAGTGCCACGGTGTTGCTCTAGGCTACTATTTATAAAGTTTGGATCTGGAATGCATAATAACCCTGTCTCCAGGCGATAATGCTTACGGTTTAAGTTGAATCGAAACACCGCTTATGGCGGAGCAGTGCGTTCTTTTGTTGAAAATATGCAAGTTCAGGCAAGACATTTTGGCGGTTTTGGTATCTCGAATATTGTGATGAAGAACAAGGTGACCTTGTCTCGGTCTTCAAGTCAGCAGAAAATGCTATCCGCGTTATCATATAACATCATAATATCTTGAACATTTGCCACCGCCAACAGCATCTTCCCCTAATTGCACGGAGTCCCTAACTTGATGGATACCTTCATTCTATTCAATGGCTTTTCTCCTCAATGGTACCTATGGTCTGAGGAAGGCCATTGATCACCCTCAGTAGTAGAGCTGGCCGATTAATCGAATTCTGATCGCGTTTTCGATTTTAGCGTTAAACGATCACAGAATTAACATAATCACGTTTTTCGATTTTTTAATGTTTTATAGAAAGAAAAAATTCTTTCTTTTGGGAGAAACATGCTGAATAAATACATGTTTTCAAACTCAAAAACAATCGTTTGAATAATGGTGATTACGATCCTCCCCATAATCGAGAGCCCTACTCCGTGCTGCTGCGCTCCGTAGCGGTCCTCAACAGACCTACCCAGTTTGAGGCCCAGTTTGAGGCCCACGATGCGGGGCCGCTGCTCCTCCTGCGGGAGGCTGTCGGGGGGAGAGTTCTCGTGGGGGATGATGATGCCGCACGGCGAGGCGTCCTCCGGCGTGCCGGGCGAGGCGTTGGCGCTGGGGGGCGTGGCCACCGCCGGCGCGCTCACCACGGGTCGCATGGCGGGGGCCTTGGGCTCGGCCCGGGGCTCGGGGCGGCCGCGGTCCTGGCCGCCGGCGGCGGCGGCGGCGGCGGCGGCGTCGTCGTCACGGTCCTCGCCCTCCTCCACCACCTCGCCCTCCTCCGACTGGGCGCCGTGCGGCCCGCCGGGCTCCTCCTGCCGCTGCTGCCGGCCCTTGTCCTTCTGCCGGCCCCCGCGGTCCCGCGAGGAGGCCTTACGGCGGAGCTCCCGCTCCTGCTCCAGCTGCTGGATGACGGGGGGCTGCTGCAGCTGCAGCCGCCGCTCCTCCTCCTCCTCCATCTGGACCAATGGGGGCGCAGCGAGGCGGGGGGGTTAACAGCCAATGTCAGGAGGGCTTTTTTTTTTTTTTTTTACAGATAAATAAAAAAAGTGAGGCAAACAGACAACACATTTACCCCACAGGGATGGAAAATAGCCCTCAGATGCCTCAGTGACCTTCAAACACACACCAGGGAGCCAGCCGTGCGAAATATACATAGACACTAGCACACAAACGCACACGCACACAGACACGCGTACCCTGCGTAGCTCTGCGTCAGGGTCCGGGTGTCCTTGGTCCAAGAGCCGCTGTCTGACTTCTGCCAGCTCCTCCTTCTCCCTCTTCCTGTCACGCTCGTCTGCCTCCATCTCCTTCTCTCGCTCTCGCAGCCGCTTCTGCAGCGCACTGCCCCTAGGGGTCACAAGGCACCATTACACCCCGAACCACCAATAGCTGCAGCTGCAAGAGGGGGGGGGGGGGGGGGGGGGGGGGGGCTTTAAATAGCAAAGACTGTCGGGGAGGAGGCCTCTGCCGGAGGAGCATCCAGGCATACACGGACCAGTGCATTTGTCCATGTAGTTCAGTATGAACCCTTTGTATTGACGATGCTGCAGAACAAAAGAGCCATTTGATTGGTTCGCGGCCCCGCCCTGCCTACCTGTAGAACTTGGGGTCGTCGCGCTCGTCGTCGTAGTCTTCAAGGAACTCCCTCAGCCGCTTGCCCTCCTTCAACTGGGGCGCAGTTGAGAAAGCAAGACCTCAGTTACCATTTAAATGTCCCTCGACATAACACTAGCAGAGCCAAAGAAGCACCCCCCCCCACCCCCTACTTCCTTGACGCTTGCCAACAGCTGTGCTACAGCCCGTATTAGGGCCACAGACTTATTTCAGAAACACATCTGTGATTGTGTTGGTTTTGGCCATCTCCACACACACACACACACACACACACACACACACACACACACACACTTTTCGGTATGGGTCTAACGATTCGCTGCACGTTTAATTTCGGTGCGTACCAATTTATTTTATTCAAGAAAAATGTATTTATTGATTAACACACACTCTGAGTGTCTTGTCCTGATGTTTTGTGGTGAGGACCACAATGGAAATAAGCCCTGGACTTTATTGTGTTTTTATCCTCAATTGTATTTATGTCTTTTCATGTGTGTAAGCTATTTGTTTGATACAATTTAATAAATCCAAAAATAAATGTTTAATAATGTAAAAATTGAATTATGTTGGGTTTCTTTTAACCCTGCTGTACTGAAAAACGTACCGAACCGTGGCTTAAAAACCGAGGTAAGTACCGAAACATGACTTTCATGTGTTGACACACACACACACACACACACACACACACACACACACACACACACACACACACACACACAGCGCGTTGCGTTACCATTTCGCGGAGCCTCTCCTCCTCCCTCTCCACGCCCTTGCTGTGGTCCCGGGTCTTCTTCCTCTCCCGGAGCTCCCAGTTCTTCAGGCGCTGTGGGCGGGAGACAACATCATGGTCAGACGCCCTCCTACAAACAGGCCTTCTTCCAGGGCCCACATTGATCGTCCTCTCGTTACTGCGAGGACCCCCCCCCCATCCCCACCCTACCTCCTGGTAAGCCGCCTCCTTCTCCCTCAAACGCCTCTCCAGCTTCCTGCGCTCGTGGAGCCCCTCCTCCTCATCCGGATCCCGCTTCTTGTCGTTGTCACGGCCGCGACTCCTGTCCCTGTACCCCAAAAAACACAAGCGACCTTTCAGCATTCAGCCACTGTAGACACGGTGCTTCTGAGGAAGAGGCCAGCAGTGGCGTAGGGCTGTCCCCTAAAATGGCCCTTTCTAACAGATGCTTTCGTTTTAAACAGAAGCATAGTTAAAAATACAGGATATAGTTTTAAATAAGAGGATATAGCTTTAAATAGACCATAGTGTTAAAATAGATATTTCTATTAAAGTCATGGTATACATGAATTTCCCATTTGGGCTTAAAACAAATGAATGAAGGCCTCTTAAACGAGGAGGGGCCGAGCGTTCCTCCCTGAGCTCACCTGGACCGGCTGCGGTCGCCGCCGCGCTCCATCTCCCAGTCCTTCTCCTTGGTGCGACGTTCCCTCTCTCGCTCGGCTCTCTCCCGCTCTCGGTCCACGCGCTCCCTCTCCCGGTCCACCCGCTCTCGGTCCCGGTCCACCCGATCCCGGTCCACCTTGTCCCGGTCGCCCCGGTCCATCTTGTTATCCCGGTCGCCTTTGTCCCGGTCCCCCCTCTCCCTCTCCCTCTCCCGCTCGCGCTGCTGCTCCTCGCGCTCCCGCCGCTGCCGGTCCCGCTCCCGGCGGTCCTGCTCAAACTCCTGGCGCTCCTTCTCACGCTTGTCCTTCTCCTCCTCCAGTTTCTGCGGGGGCAAAGCGGAGACGTTGGGGGGGAGTCAGCGGGAGATTTGGGAAGCATGGGAAGCTGAGTGGCTCTCAGAAAGACCCGTTCAAGTAGTTTCCAGGCCCGTGATGTTAAGCCCGAGGATCAGGTCTACGTGCTGCCAATATGATCCATCTGTTCTGAAGTCCTTAATCCCCAAGTCAAAAGAACGGGGGGGGGATGGCTGGAACTAACCCCTAAGACCAAGACCTCCGTGGACTTAATAGGCCGACTGCCCCCACCTTCATGCCACTGACAACTAAGCAGGAATGAAATCATGCTCAACGCTCGCATGTTACCTGTGCTAGAGTCACTTGAAACCACTTAAGCGGTCAGACACATCGGTCATTGGACATAGCGAGGAAAAAGGCGCCGTGAAAAGACATTGCTCTTTTTCTCCCTCTCCGTAGGAGTCTCCCCGTCCCGAGAACAAGGATAAAACACAACCAAACCAAGGTTATAACGAGTAAAACAATTAAAAGGAAATAAAAACAAAAACAAAGAGTGGTGAGTCTTTCATTTAACTGGTTGATTGTGACTTACAGGTGTTGAACTATGGACTCAGCCCTTCGCTGCCCCTACAAGCCTTTTAACTTAGGCCTGGGAGGAAAGCAGGTCACAATGGTATGCAAAAAGGAAAAAAACATTACGGGGTTCTTCTAGCTTGCTCAGATATGTAACATCAAAAAGTGGCTAACATCCTTTTACTTTAACGGGTGCAGTGGCAGTTAGCATAGCACCCAATAAAAACAGAGCAAAAGATCAGACACATTTCTGTTACAGGTAAGTTAATTATTAGAAGCTGTCTTACCCCTTGGCAGGAATCCTGGGAGGGTTGTTCTAGATCCATTACTCAGACAAACCCACACACAATCACACTCTCACCTTGCTGGACACTAGACACAAGGCTTGTGTGTCATTTTAAGAATGTATAGCTCTGTGCTACAGCTTGATCATTGGAAAGGTGACCATAGCGGTGTTACTTTTGAACTATACGCCTAAGTGTCCACATACAAGAAACACGGGAAGCGCGAGGTGTATGATCCAATTGACATTTGATGAACAAAACATCTTTAAAAAGCTTCAAGTTCCTTTGACCAGAAGCCTTGTGAGTAATGTAGTCCATACGGTTTAAATTAGAATGGTATGGATGAATACATTGGATGAACAAATATAAGAAGCCATTGGTGAAGCCGCCTCTCAAAAGGACAGGCTTTTTTCGGTATACATTTTTAAAAGGTATTTAACCAAACAATTTCTAAGTTTACTTACCACTCAAGAAATGATGCTTGAACAGCTATCGAGACCGACAAATTGTACATGTTTTCCCTCCATCTTTTTTGAGCTTAGGTAGACATGGCAAGCCAGAATTTGCATTAGGAATTTTGGCAAGACAGATAAACCATTCTTTGTACCGTAAAGATACAACAAACTTAAGATGATGTGGTTTGAAACATACAATTTTTTTCCACAGAACTACTATTAGTGCCTACTATTTACTCTTTGGTCGTCTCCTTACAATCCTTGTGTTGCTGGTCGGACCAGCATCGCCCTTTGCGTATGTGTACAATGGATGCATTAAATCAATCCTGTCTCGCCCACTGAAATGAAGGAGAATGACGCAATGGAGGGACGTGATGAAACAAAAAAATGTATTTAACTCACATGCATTCAAGGGCGTACGCACCTTGAGAGTCTTCGATTCGCTGTGCTGCTGTGGAAAGGACGCCCCCCTCCCCTCCCCCTCCCCACCACTAGCAGTATATGAGGATACATGTCCAAGAAGACACTGGCAGTGGCTATCGACATGAACACCATCCAGACATAGCAGCAGTTTGCTGAGGACTCGCACAGGTTCACTGGGCGCTGAGGCTTTGTGGGGCCTAGACTGTCACCAAATTCAAAAACCTTTACAAAAAAAGGGAATGTTGCTAAAAAAATAAGTCCACAAAACAATCAGGCAAAAACGCCGGAGAGCCTATGCAGTTGCTCCCAGTGCAAGCCCTCAAGAGAGGGGCGCCCGGTATATGTAATTAGTAAATTAAAGCTGATACTTACATCCTATCCTCGCAACCTTTTCCCAAAGCTCTGAGATTCATCTTGCTTTAGTCACCAAATGATCACTATCATATTGGTGGGGTTTAATGAATAGATTAGCCTTCTGGTAACTTTACATTGTCTCCATGCATTAGTTTTGTTCTGTGTGAAGAATGAATCATGGATCTATTATGGTCACACTTAGATAGCTGGATTTAAGGTGATCACAAGTGTCAATTCGGGCCTCCGAAAGCTAAATATATTGTTCCTGCTGACATGCAGCCCATCATGTAGGCATAGGATAATACACTACTCAAATCAAGTACTGGGCAACTTGTGTGCATGTTAATAGTGCATATGGCCTAAGGCCATTCCGAATGTATATCTTTGTGGGACCAATTTACGCCTTTTGGTATGCAAGATGTCTTCTAGCACAATGTAGACTATTGGAATGCACTATGTGAGGGGCTTCTGGCCAAAGGAAAGACTGTAATGTCACGTCAAATGCATCAAATGAGCCACTGTACCTTGTGGGTGTCACGGAATTTACTAATCTCGCGGGAAATTAGGTCCCTCTTGTCATCCTCCATGTCGATGGCATTGAGGTCCTCCTGAAGAAAAATGTCACACCAAAACACTGAATGAGCGATCCAGTTTGAAATGCGACTTCTTCTGCAAAAAGGCCAAATCAATGAATCGATTTTTATCTGCGTGATTTGTCAAGTTAACATTACAAATGTAAGCAAACTGAATGAAATTTTGCTTCAGTCAGTTTTTTTTTTGGAACTAATGAAGTCATTAGTTCCATTCCTGTAATAAAACATCACCTCTTCCTTTTTCTCCCTCTTTCGCTTGCGTCGGTTGGACTCGTCGTCCGTCGAAGGAGCGTTCAGCTCGCTGGCGTTCTCCTGGATCAACGCGTCGATGGCGCCCTTCACAAGCTGGTCCTTCTTCTTCGTCTCCTCATCCATGTCTTCGTCCTTCTCCTCCTCTGTGCCCTCAGGCTTCCCCGTCTGAACCAGGATTCATATATATATATATTCATGTATATGTTTTTAAATAATCACAGTAAATTTACAAAACTGTGCATGTATATTTCCTTCATATTTCTCCATTGTATCCCATGTCTTTCATTCAGTTTGCACTGATATTAGTAAGCATAGTTGAGGATGCCTGGAGTTATAGGAATTATATTTCATGGTCATGACTTCGACTTGCTGTTCTGTAATGCACATATTAAAAATAAACCTCAAGACGCACAACTTGATCAGCGAGTGCAGTGCAGAACCATTTTACTCAATGCATAACTTCATCCACTGCCGCCCAGTTCTCGAATTTAGAACAGAGAGGGCTCCTCACCCCGTTGGACGCCTTCTTATTGGCCTTCCACTCGTCCAGCTGGGCTTTGGTCTTGGCGTCCACCTTCACCAGCAGGTTCTTGTCTCCGATCTGCAGGTCGTGGAGCAGACGCAGGGAACGCAGCGTCGACTCGGGCTCCTTGTACTCGCAAAACCCGAACGCTGGGCCCAGAGAGGGTGGGAAGAAACGTCAAAGCAGCACGGAGAAAGGGCTATTGGCCTCTGAGGTAGAACCAGGCCAAGAAACTGCAACAGCCATGACCTCGTATTGAACAGTTAACTGGTTACCTTGCAGCTTCCCAGAGGCTCCTTGAACTCTTTTCCAGCTTAAGACGATTCCACATTTCTAAAAAGAAAATGTGGTACAGAATACATGGGTTATAAAGCCAAATGCATTATGTTTCAAACATAAATTGATAGAATACTAGACACTGGTACTATACTTAATGGTCTCATCTCACATCTCTTGCTTTGCCATGCAGATTTTGCATTTGTTTCTAGACTTTGAAAATCTAGAAGCAAATGCATAATCTGCATGGCAAAGCAAGAGATGTTGCATCACATCTGAACACTTGAGGGAAAATGAAAAGACTTAGAAGGAAGAACTAGCCTAATATATACTAGTGTATAATATAAAGTGGAAGAACTTGATGCAGTTTCCCAGACAGGGGTTTGTGGCGCTGCCTCTAAGTCTCATCCCTTACCGCCAGCAGTTGTCTGATGAGCATATCCGAGGCCTTCTCCGAAATATTTCCTACAAACACTGTGGTTGTGGGCCCACTGCCCTCTTCCGCCTCTTTGGCTCGGATAGAAACGACATCCTTCTTAAGGGCCGCTGGTTTACTGACCACTGCCACTGATGTAGGCATCAGGACAGCACGGGCCGGAGTCATTAAGCCCATGTGAACAGGGATCATTGGGGCTGCAAAAACAACATGAGTTATCAACAAATGTAGAAGGGGTAAATACATGTAAATGTGTGCATTGTTGTGCGTCCTTAGTTGTGCATCTTTTAATATATTTACCTGAAGGGAAGCCAGCATATTGGGGAGGCATCCCTGGAGGTGGCAACAGTGGTCGGTTTAGATGAGGGAATGACATCTTGTGTGCTAACTTGGCCGACCTCTTGAAGGAAGAGAAGACAATATTACAACACTGCGTGAACGTGTGTGTGTGTGTGTGTGTGTGTGTGTGTGTGTGTGTGTGTGTGTGTGTGTGTGTGTGTGTAAAGTTCGTATAGGCAGTACATAGCAGTTACTTTATTATTTGATCCGTTAGTAAATGATTATCTACATGAATCGAGCAGTGTTGCGTTAATAATACACCAACGTGAAGGGGATGCAATTTACCGAGATGACGATAGTTTAGGCTCATATCACATATATGTTAATCATCCTAATGTTGTTGAGTTGGCATACTATATTATACCGACTATTCTCGTTCGGTTATTTATACGATCGATCAAAGAGATATTTCTAAACAGTTGTAATACAATAACTATTTTGCAGCAACCCGCGTGCTTTGGGCTGCCGTATGTGAAACCGTCCCTTTGAAGCTAAAAGTAGCTAAGCTAACACGAGTAAAACAGACAATACTTCTGCCGCCCAGACTCACTAGCTAGACGTTTAGATGTATAACATACCCTAAATCAGGTGGCACGTCAATTGAAAACAGCTACCAGCTGGTTATTGCTCCTGAATCGCTTACTCCACAATTTGTTTTAGCAGGTAGGTCTTGGGGGCCTTCACAAACATACACGCAAGTGAGTCCGGAATTGCGGTGCGCTTGTTTTGTATGTCGGCTCTGCCCTCTGAAACGGGGCACACTGAGAGAAGGCCCTATGTACATCGTTCCATTAAAATAACACATACACCTTAGAATTTATAATATTAATAATAGTATAACCGATATATTAAATATCGTGCATTTTTCGTGTAGTCTATAGTTTAATTTCATCCACGTATTACAACTTGCAGAAAACATATAAGCACATTATCAATAGATAAAACGACTATACTATATTTGATTTATTGATATATTTAATAAATATATATATAAATATATGTAGATCTATATATAAATATATTTATCGAATATGTAATTTTACATTAGTATCGATTGATTTATAATTTATCCTTGATTATTTATACTTTTAACTTCGATTCATTTTATGTCAATCCAGCATACTTACGAAAACAATTATTGAAGTATATACCAATAAATATGGTTATTTAATATATATTCGGTATCGCCATCAAATATTCAATGTTTGGGAGCTAGGTTCCTATATTTTTTTTGTTGTTGGCACAGTGACAGCAGTAGCTATAGCGAGGGCGGCCTGCATCTGACAAGTTGGTGACGTCAAATTCAGGCGGGTTTTTGATGGAAAGTGCTAGAACAAACGAAGCGCACCCTCTCAAACGATGATATCCCTCCAACTGATAAAATAGATCCGTTTCTCCACCGGTTTTAGATGTTTTGTCGTTTTATTTTGTATTCAATTATATCGAAACATAAAACATATGGCAAACTTAAAGATAGTCATATCATTCGTTTTGCACGAGTTTCCACTGAATAATCAAAGGAAATAATCAACATTCTTCATTAAGTGTGATGTTTTTATAATATGTACAAGAATATATTCAGCCAGATACATGGAGGACATGATTTATACACATATAACCAATCAAGGATGTCTCGTTTGAAACCATTAAAAGATGCTCAGCATTATGTTATTACATATAACACGTGCACAAACATACTATTACAATTAGTAACTAGATTCATTTAAATATGTATGAATGTTACTAAGTGTGACAATTATGTTCACCGAAAGTGCATATTTTAGTTGGAAACAATATACTTTACTCAGGAGTAACTGCAGTTATGAGTGCGGAGGGATACAGTCGCACGTTGAAAACGCATGGTTATAAAGAAATCGGTCTTTTAAAACGGAAGTCCCTTTCTATCTTCCTGCGTTGGAGTGCAGCAGGGATTTTGTATTGGTGGCATTTTATTCAAGAAAAAGTCAACGAAACAATCAAGGTATGTGAATAAATGTTACACTTTCAGTAGTAGTTATATCAGCCGTATTATTGACGCTTTTTTCCAATCGCCGTTTTGCTTTAAAAAGCTAAATATTAGTGTTTTTCCATTTCATCGCTAGTCACGACATTGTGTTAGCACCGCCATTACCCATTTTCCCTAAATAACGGCATTTCCTTGTCGCTAAACGGTGGTTTATGCGTTTTGTATTCGCACGGTTTTGAGAAGGCTGAACATCATTGCACACACCATTTTCACAGTTGTGCTTATGTGCATCTCGGCCCTGCGTCAAAGCAGGTGTGACCAGGATGACTGTGCTAATGGCTTTATTGGGCCATGCATCTCTTTTTAACCCATGTATGGTTTAATATTTTACCTTGTTTTTTTAATCGACATTACAGACTATTACTACATTTTCTAATTTTAATTTAGAGAAATCCTGCGGTATGGCTGGTTCAGCTTGGGGTTAAATAAATGAATTGACTAGGGAGGAATCCATGGTAGTCTCCATTTTAATATCCTAACCCCCCCGGTTCTCCCATCATGGTAAATGGCCGCTAGTGTAACACTCGGCCCATTCTCATAAGGCTTCTTTCGTGTAAGTTCTTAAATTATGAATGGTACCACCGGGTTTTTGGTAGTTAAAATTAGTTATAAATTTCATTAAATTGTGATTTCTCCGAATTTGCCCATGAAACTGACTTTTATCCGTGGTCGGCGGTCGTTTAACTTCGGACTGATGTACCGCGCTATGGCTTTTGATTCCGGACACCAGGAAAAACTCGAGGATGTTATATTTCACGATGCGTCTCGCCCGACACGTGCTTGTAGCCTCCATTGTCTATGTGACGGCGCCATGTTTGGTTTATGGTTCCTGTTCAGCAAGTGTTCCCGGTATGGGCCAACCGTAGTCTGCTAATATATTGAATTTGCATGTGTTCATATATTGGGTATTAACTGGTCTCCTATTGTCACTTTTCAGATGCCTGAAGATATGCGCCAAGAAGAGGAGCCGGAGACCTTTGCCTTCCAGGCAGAGATCGCCCAGCTTATGTCCCTGATTATTAACACCTTCTATTCCAACAAGGAGATCTTCCTTAGGGAGTTGATCTCCAATGCCTCTGATGTAAGTTGATGAGTGAATTTTTACTTTTAAAACCGGACTTGATAGGGTGGGAAATTAATACAATTCATGTTCTTTGGCCTCTGCAGATTAAGTTCACCATTTTGTCTTTAATAATTAATTGCTTTTATAGAGCTCTTTTTAATTAAACTTGGCTCTCTGAGGGATGGAAGGTATATGTCCCCTCATCCATAACAATGTTCTCAATCAACAATTATTCACTTTTAGGCTTTGGACAAAATCCGTTATGAAAGTTTGACTGACCCCACCAAACTGGACGACGGAAAAGAGTTGAAGATAGACGTCATCCCCGATGTGGCTGCACGTACCCTAACCCTGATTGATACTGGAATTGGCATGACTAAAGCTGACCTCATCAATAACCTTGGAACCATCGCCAAATCTGGCACCAAGGCCTTCATGGAGGCTCTTCAGGTATGAGAGCGACCGGTCTACCAAGTTTTCCTGATAACCGTTGTGTTGGAAAGCTTTGCTATTGCTGCTACAGCTAGCAGGTATAGCAGAAATAGACGGTTAATGAGGGAAATTTAAAATTCATTTAAAAAGGAACAAATGTTCTTTGATTTTCAACTTCTTGCATGCATTTTTCTTTTAGGCTGGAGCTGACATCTCCATGATTGGTCAGTTTGGTGTGGGTTTCTACTCTGCCTACCTGGTTGCTGAAAAAGTGGTTGTCATCACCAAACATAATGATGATGAACAATACATCTGGGAGTCCTCAGCTGGAGGCTCTTTCACAGTCAAGGTGGACAGTGGTAGGTTCACATCTCTACTTATTTAATTTAAACCAGTTATTTTATAAGGATCTCAAATTGAAGTTATTCCAAAAATCTGTTATTAAGCCATCCTGAATGATGTTCTCAGGTGAGCCCATTGGCCGTGGAACTCGGGTGATCCTGCACCTGAAGGAGGACCAGACAGAGTACATTGAGGAGAAGAGAGTCAAGGAAGTGATCAAGAAGCACTCCCAGTTCATCGGATATCCCATCACCTTGTTCGTAAGTAGAAGATCACATGCCTACTGATGGTGGTTTTTATCTGCTACAGGAGTGTGCTAGGATGTCTGCATGTGTTGAAGCTATGTTTATTTGACACGCACCCTTTAAAAATGAAAGGACCTTGTTGTGCTTTACCATAGGTGGAGAAGGAGCGCGAGAAGGAGATCAGTGACGATGAGGCAGAGGAGGAGAAGCCAGAGGAGAAGGAGAAGGAAGAAAAGGAGGAAGGTGAGGACAAGCCAAAGATTGAGGATGTAGGCTCAGATGACGAGGAAGACTCCAAGGACAAGGACAAGAAGAAGAAGAAGAAGATCAAGGAGAAGTACATCGACCAGGAGGAGCTGAACAAGACCAAGCCCATCTGGACCAGGAACCCAGACGACATCACCAACGAGGAGTATGGAGAGTTCTACAAGAGCCTGACCAATGACTGGGAGGATCATCTTGCCGTCAAGGTAACTGCCTGCACTGGATTATGCATGTGTTCATAAGTATTCAACAAGTCAGGTGGCATTAAATCAAAATGTTTTTTTATGTGGGGGGACTAAACTTTTTTTCCTTTTTCACAGCACTTCTCAGTGGAAGGACAGCTTGAGTTCAGAGCCCTGCTCTTCATTCCCCGTCGTGCCCCCTTCGACCTCTTTGAGAACAAGAAGAAGAAGAACAACATCAAGCTTTACGTCAGGAGGGTCTTCATCATGGACAGCTGTGAGGAGCTCATCCCAGAGTACCTGAGTAAGTTGGACGCTCCTGTGTTACCGATGTGGCTGGACCTGTTGCCAACCTTAAGCGTTGTGGTGGCCCTTATTGTAAACGTAATGTGCCTGTTTAAATTAGACCATTTGTTTCCCTTGCAGACTTTGTTCGTGGTGTGGTGGACTCTGAGGATCTGCCCCTCAACATCTCCAGGGAGATGCTGCAGCAGAGCAAGATCCTTAAGGTCATCCGCAAGAACATTGTCAAGAAGTGTCTGGAGCTTTTCGCTGAACTGGCTGACGACAAGGAGAACTACAAGAAGTTCTACGATGGCTTCTCAAAGAATCTGAAGGTAGGAATGGCAAAATTTTGAAAGCATTCGTCCTGGGGAGAAAATGCTTTGTCCCGAACACCACATTGTCATTTACTTTGCGTCTCAATTTTTTTTAATGAGTTCCCTGATTTTGTTTATAGCTTGGAATCCACGAAGACTCCCAGAACCGCAAGAAGCTCTCTGAGCTTCTCCGTTACCACAGCTCTCAGTCTGGGGATGAGATGACCTCCCTCACGGAGTACCTCACACGCATGAAGGAGAACCAGAAGTCCATCTACTACATCACTGGTGGGTCTGCCTCTACTTGTGCAAAACTAGAATCCAACTTTTGCAAGACATTAATTTGACTCCACCTTACTACTTGATGTAAAATCATGAAGTCTAATTGTCCTAATTCTTTCCATAAGGTGAGAGCAAGGACCAGGTTGCCAACTCGGCCTTTGTGGAGCGGGTGCGCAAGCGTGGTTTCGAGGTCCTGTACATGACGGAGCCCATCGACGAGTACTGCGTTCAGCAGCTGAAGGAGTTTGATGGCAAGAGCCTGGTCTCTGTCACCAAAGAAGGTCTGGAGCTCCCAGAGGATGAGGAGGAGAAGAAGAAGATGGAGGACGATAAGACCAAGTTTGAGAACCTCTGCAAGCTCATGAAGGAGATTCTGGACAAGAAAGTGGAGAAGGTCAGCAATGTGACGTTTTGAAAAGATCAATGCGTTGATATAAATGACTTAAAAACCTTGATACAATTGACAATGTCTTATTTGGCAACAGGTGTCCTAAAATATCATTTGATGTTGGTGAGTTAGTGTGGTCATCCAAATGGTTTGGGATTTGTGTGAAAGCGTTGCGTCGAAGATGGTAGATCGCACGTGGAAGATGGAAACGCATTTTTGAAAGCAAATGAGTAGCATAGAAACTATTTCTGACTTTAAGGATGTGAACTTGCTGTTTGGTTTTTGTTGTACCATGTTGGTCATTAACAAGGCTTGGAGATGTTTTGGTTTTTGCAGTAACTCTACTAAGACTTCATGGTATTTGACTAGCAGACACTGTCTGTGTGTGACATAACATTACTCACCTGCATGCTTCACTCACATTGGAGCTCCTTGATGCGTTAAGAATACATCTAATAGTCTGTCTGAAGGACCTTTCTGACAATGTGCTGTTTGCTGCCACCTACAGGTGACCGTGTCCAACAGACTGGTTTCATCGCCTTGCTGCATCGTCACCAGCACATACGGCTGGACGGCCAACATGGAGAGGATCATGAAGGCCCAGGCCCTCAGAGACAACTCCACCATGGGCTACATGATGGCCAAGAAGCACCTGGAGATCAACCCCGATCATCCCATCGTGGAAACCCTCAGGCAGAAGGCCGACGTCGACAAGAACGACAAGGCTGTGAAGGACCTGGTCATCCTGCTGTTCGAGACCGCCCTGCTGTCCTCCGGCTTCTCCCTGGACGACCCCCAGACCCACTCCAACCGCATCTACAGGATGATCAAACTTGGCCTGGGTGAGCTTGCTCTAGCGTAACAGCCGCGGCGTGCATCCTGACTAGTGGCACCGGTTTGCTACCCCAGTGGTCCTTGTACCCGATTCCATGGGCTGCAGTAACTTGATATGCATCCAGCCTAACCCACCTCCTCTATCCATCTTTAGGTATCGACGATGACGACGTGCCCGCTGAAGAGCCCACCTCCGCCCCCGCCCCCGATGTGCTCCCCCCACTAGAAGGAGAAGACGATGCGTCGCGCATGGAGGAGGTGGACTAAAGCAACGCTTGGGTCCAAGCCTTTAGCCTCACCTTTTCAATTGTACATCTTACTGGGAAACATGGTCATATCTTTGGTTCTAAGAAAGTTTAACTCCTGTTGTCCAGTGGACATTGTCTATCCCAGACATTTTTCCTTTTTGCTCAATATAAAAGTTAATGGTGACAAACACATTTTAACCAGTACCCTGTTGCACTGAGTTTGATTACTGGCCGGGTCGATGTGTGAACATGGGGAATGGACATTCCATGGTGGAAAGGGGTCCGGTGGATCAGTTCATGTGCTACAGTTGCATGAGTGGACTGCAAGATTCCTTTGCCTGAGTTCAGGCTTGTCTGTATTCAGTCTTTGTTTTGGAAAAAATTAAAAGATGTAATACCCTAAATCTTGTCTGCCTTTCTGTCAGTGTGACTGAAATCAATGACTCTCCCATAAATCTTGAGCAGTGAATTGCTTAGAATCCACCAGTAGGTGGCAGTAAAGTTAAACCGGCAAAATGTCCCTTAAAACATGGATAAGGGGCATATAAATAAACTGCCATGATGACTTGTATCTTAGTACCATGTGCATATCAATACCATACCGTATGCCAGGAAGGGGGCTAATTCGTTAAATGGACAATGGGCTCTACATTTCCTTTGTCCATTAACCTACTTTCCATGATTAATGTGGATTCACCCATCACAGCCTGCATGTTCACATGAGGCTAGTCCTAAACAGGCGTTCTAAGGGAGATGAACCAAAACATCCTGGTTTGAAACCGGCGGCTTGTTTGGCTTCTGTGACCAATGCTTATCTGGTTTGGAGAAGAGGCTTTTTAGATTTTAGTGTACATAACGTAACCTGACACGTGTCAGGTTTTTTGGGCGCTGTTTCAGTAAACAAGATTCAAAGGCTTTCATCTGAATAACGGACGGATCGACTATCCACACAAGCTGGTAAATAGATAACTGGGTGTGGCCCAAGCTCACAATGACCATCTTCGGCTTTCCCATGCATACAACAGATGTTTGAGATATGATGCTCATAAACCCACATTCTGGGTTTTTAGGAAGACATGACCATCATGGTAACATAATTACAGGTATTTCCATAGATGGAAACGGTCCAAGAGAATAAACTATTACGGTACACAAAAATGTATTCTGAGAAATACATTTTTCTTCTTTAAAAAGCTAATATTTATCTCTAACTGATTAACACACTTTTTCAGACAGCAGCTTTACTTTATCCAGATATAGTTCATAAGTTACCCAATCTGGAGTGGAAGATCAAACCACACCAGAAGTTCACAACATTAATTCATGTATTTTAGTACAGTACAAATTATATTTTTTGGGGGAATTGTGGGGTTGTGGGTGAAGTAGTCCAGGGTGTTTAAACTTGGCAAACATGGGTCTTGTTGGTACTGCAGTCCATGACTCCAATGAGAAGAGAGAGGGAAGCGATTCTGTTTGGTAAAATAGCTACTGAGAGATGTACCCCCTTAATATGACCCTGGAAGAGACATAAAGACAGATGTATAGATCGCTGTATATCAAAAATACACACCATAATAAGGTTGGCATTTACATCTATGTATATTATATAGATGGTTTGGAGGCGGCGGTGCACTTCAAAGTGGTCCAGTGTATTAATCTTTATCATCCTTCAACACACCGGGTGAACGCTGGTGGTTTCTCAGTAGCTAGCATCACACACACACACACACACACAATATACCAGAAAAATATCCAGCCCTTTTACAACCCTTATTACAACTCAGCAGACAACATACACTCAATGGCCTTGTAACAAAGATCTTCTTGTAATTCGAGACTGGGTCGAAGTCTTTGAAGTAATGGTTAACCTTTTGGTGTGTCAATAAACATTGAGATAGTCAGATCATTAACCCATATGTTCTGTAGGTCTCGGATTTGTCAGTTGACATCAACCTCATGTTAAATACCGTTTTACAGCATGGTTTCGTACTTGCTATAGAGCGGTGGGCATGGGGGTGGGTATGTCGTTGCGCCTCTAGGAGACTAGTTAGTATCACTCGTGTGTAGGGTGATGCGAAATGAGCTCAGAGGGGATGCCCATTCGCCCTCTGCCCCCGATCCTTCCTAAAAGTGAGGTGGGTGATGTGTAAACCATGGTTTATGTGTGAGCGTGTGTGGGGGCGTCCAATGGGCGAGTAGTGTTTCTGACTGATATGATCAGGGTATGATTGTAAGCCATCTCCCGTTATGAGTCAAGGCTACTCTGCCTACGAACTCCTCTTGATTCCCCGCAGCTGGAGACGCTAAAGGGTTTGTGATGAATGGGGTGATGACAACAAACACTTTCCTGTCGAGTTGTAAGCAGAGGCTAAAATAAATAACTGAAAAAGGTCACAACCTTTCAGAAGGCGCCCCCAGTGGAAACCAGGGGGTCGGATAAGACACATCACATTCGGTACGCATTAAATATAAAAACCACCACCGCTATACACCTTATAGTTAACTTATTGTATTTATTATTAATCCAGTTACTTGGGTAAATACACAAATAATATAAACACAAAAAGGAGCAAAGTATCCACCGTTTTTTGTTCTCGCACCAACACACACACACACACACACACACACACACACACACTTCAATCATGTTGTTTTCAATTAACAAAGGCTTTTGTTTTTAAATCCATCCACATACCCAAGTGTTTGTAAGAAGGCCCATTAAATCATAGAATAAGTGATATTGGAGAAGGAAGAGTCAGGCAGACAAGACATAACAAAGAGACTGCTTCTCTGATCTCCATAGAAGGCTCTTATTGAGGTGATTCGCTAGACTTCGCGTTGTTTTCTTTGCAAATCTACCAGTACAAGTGCAGGTGCAGACAATTCCTACATTGAATTATTCCTAGCACTGGAATGATCTTTCTCTTTGAAACATGTTATAACTAACATTCTTTTTTTTTTTTGGCCTTGAGGTTGAGCCTCACTGTGAAATGACACCTTATGTATATAGGAGGAGGGTGGGATTATCTATCTACAAATATTTGTATGCGTTAAGGGACCATATTTGACATTTATTCAAGTGTTGTGTAACTTTTTCTCCTTTTATTTGCTACTTTCTTGAAACAGGCCTCCTTTGTCACAGAAACATTAAAAAACGAATTTGACCAGACAGTTAGTAGAAGTTGTTCCTGGCCGTACCTTCAATGTGGACCGTGTAGTGCCCGTTCTCCTTACAATCCCTCCTGGTCTGAACTTGTGTCGCGGTAAACATGATGGAACACAAAAAGTTTGATGGGCATGGGGTTGCCAGGTTACCGCAACATAGAAACGACAGCATCTCGGGCGAAACCGAGCCCAGTACCAAACCACCAACGAGGAAGAGCTTCGAAATTGATTGTTGATGGTTTTGTTGGTGCCTTCATCAAGTCTTTAGGGGATGGGTGGGATAATGATGCTTTCATAAAACACACTCACATTATGATGACCAACTTCACAGTCACTGAAGATGAGTGACAACCGGCAAGTAAAGTCTTATAAATCCCTTTGAGCCATCTTCAAAAAATGACAAAAAACCGAAAATTGCAGGATCCCTTTCAGTGTCTTTACTCGAAAGAAAGAAATAATGCAACCCTGGAATAGAATAAAATAAAACCGGATTCAAAAGAAAAAAGAAAAATGTAAAAATACAGGTTACAAGTTTTAAAACCATCTCGCGTACAATCAAAGGGGCCACAGGAGAAGAAATGGCCCCTGCTCTCATTTCGGTAAAAAAAGAACAGAAAACCGAAAACAAAGAAACCCCTCCGCACTCCCCCCGGCCCCCCGCCGC
This sequence comes from Pollachius pollachius, assembly GCF_949987615.1. Classification (NCBI taxonomy): domain Eukaryota; kingdom Metazoa; phylum Chordata; class Actinopteri; order Gadiformes; family Gadidae; genus Pollachius; species Pollachius pollachius. The sequence continues at coordinate 11,344,535 of NC_136949.1, read as the reverse complement.
CAGGCCCCGCCTCAGACCTTCTGCGCCGGCGGCATGGCCGAGCGGCGGCCGGCCTTGGCGCGGCTGCGCGCGTACAGCCGCAGGAAGAGCGCCAGGAACACCACGCCGATGCCCAGCACGCCCATGGAGGTGACGGCGTGGCCGTAGAGCAGGCACGACAGCAGGATGGCAATGGCCTGCCGCAGGGTCATGATGATGGTGAACACGGCCGCGCCAAACTGGTTGATGGTGTAGAAGATGAAGAGCTGGCCGCACGCCGAGCACACCGACAGCAGCGCCGCGTGGCACGCGAAGTCCGGGTGGCGGTGCATGAAGGCCAGCGCCTCCACCAGCGCGCCTTGCTCCAGCAGGGAGCCCACGGCGAACAGGCACGAGAAGAGGTTCACGCCGAACATCATCTGCACCGACGACATCTTGTACTTGAACAGGTGGTCCTGCCAGTTGGACGTGAAGCTGTCGAACACGATGTAGCCCGCCAGGATGACGGCGCCGCTGAAGGTGGTGACCGTGGACGGCTGGTGCGCCGCCGAGCTCGACAGCAGGAACATGCCCACGCCCACCGAGATGAGCGCCGCCGTCAGGTACTCCCAGTACTCGTAGCTCTTGTGCGACACCATCTTGCCCATGAGCATGACGGGGATGACTTTGGACGCCTTGGCCAGCACCTGCGTGGGGAAGCTGATGTACTTGAGCGCCTCGTACTGGCACCAGCTGCTCAGGATGTTGGAGAGCGAGGCGAACGAGTACTTGTAGAGCGGCGAGCCGTGCCGCGGCTGCTTGATGGTCAGGCACCAGAGGCCCGACACCGTGAGCGCCAGGATGCGGTTCATGAACACCAGGAACTGGGAGTCGTTGAAGCGCTCGCCGCCCGCGTCCGGCTCCCCCACCGCCTGCTCCGCCGGGGCCTCGCCGTAGGACCGGGTCATCACGCGCTCCTGCAGGACGCCCCACGTCAGGTAGGAGGCCTGCGGCAGTGGGAGGGGGGGGCAACGTTGGGCTTTATTATAGCGCTGGTGACATGCTGGATCCTCCATCGTTCTTTGCATGATTTACTTTCACAGCAGCTCCTAGATTACCAGTAGGGCTGAACAATTTGGAGAAATAATCTAATTGTGATTATTTCGACCAATATTGCAATTTAGTATGCGATTTTTCTTTTTTATGTTCCTTATGTTCTGTATTATTCATTAAACAAGCAATAAATCATTCTATAACATGACCAACACAACTTTGGAAGCAGTGAACTTATAAAAGAGCAGCTCTTTCCTTAAGGCCATGTGTTGAGATTAATTGATATAATAACATCTTTATTTAACTATTGAATTGAATTAGCAAATCTTGCTGATCTCAAGTCAGTAACAGAAACAAATCAAAAAATAAAAGAATAAATGTTTTGGGGGTTTTTATCGCAGCCTTTGTGATTTGCAAATCGCGTTCTATTACATCTTGATGTCGGTTTGAATTAGATTCATCGTTCAGCCCTATCCTAAATGCTAAGAAACAGTTGCATTGCTATAATACCTTTGTTATAAAACACATATACAGATAGATATTCAAATGTCACTGTCAAAGCACTAATAGGACAGGAAAGCTAGTCAGTGGAGCCGAGGTAAGTCTGGATGTGATACTGGCCCTTCGTTTGTGACCACACCATGGGCCCCATAGCTGGTTGTAGGCTGAGGCATGGGAGTATATAAGGGTGCGTGTGGTAAAACAAGCTGACCTGAAGGCCAACCGCACAGAAGGCCAACTTGAACATCTGTCTGACGGGCGATCCAGAGTCCACCTCTACCCTGGGCGCGTTGGACACCTCGTCCAGCAGACCCGACTTGGTCTCACTGCCGAACACGCAGGCCTTGATGATGGGGTAACAGATACCGTGACCTAACGTGAAAGAAGTCAAACACAACAGAAGCCCCGTTATCATCTGTGTTAATCCAGGAGAGATTTGAAGGGGAAGTTCGCAGATTTAACGCATTTAGACTACCGTTGGCATAACGGGAAAGAGTTTTCAAAAGATGATCTGCACCAGAGAGGGGAGTTTACCAAGTCACAGACAGGGGTGCACTCGCCATGTTGTCTGGTTAAGCCCGTTTGTTAGTTTGCTGTTAGCTCGCAGGCAGTGACCGGGCTGCACAATGCATAGGGGTGGCAGAGCCTCTGCAAACGTCGCTGGCTTTTGGGTTTTTTATTTAAATTTATTGGAAAAAAACAGCTTGAAGCTAAATCCTTTACCTTCAACCAAACAAAAATGTCTCTGTGACGCAAAACCTGTTGCACCATTTCTTCAACAACAAAGAAATCGACACTGATTATAGTGGAGAGCTGCACGACATTCTTTCAAAGCTCTTTCCCACTCCCCCTAACGGTAGCCTCGCGTTCTGATAGGACCAGGGAGTGATGTGGCGCTTCTAACCCGTGTCCTGGTAGTTGGTGCGCTTGAAGTACTTGATGAGCAGGTAGCCGGGGATGATGATGGTGGAGTAGCCCAGCATGTTGAGCAGGAAGCGGAAGGGCCACACGTCGTGCCAGCCGTCCAGGAACGACCCCTCGCCCACCGCCGCCGCCGCCGCCGCCGCCGACCAAGAGAGGAGGAGCGCCAGCGCTGGCCACAGCCTGCTCGGAAAAGACGCACAAAACAGAGCAAAAAACGAATTACCGCTAGTTAGTCGTAGGGTCAAAGCTTATGACAGGCGTGAACCAACAGCTGGGCTGAGAGAAGAGAGTTTTAGCCTTGATCCGGGGCTACCATTTGACCATTTCCACTCTCTTACTTAACCGTGCACGCCAGTTAACAGTTCCCTGGGGGAGACGAATAGGAACACGACAAGAACAAGAACAGACAACTAGAATAAATGTGGATGTTGGTGAAGAATTTGACATGTCAACATCCGGAACATGTTAGGGACATCCCTCTATTGGAAGTGCCTCGCTCTTCCTCCTCCAGTCCAGACCAATGTAACTGAAATGGATACTGCTCCCTCCAAAGAGTGCTCTGGAGTGCTTGACACACTACAAAAAAACAAACATTTGTAGCCCCCCATTCTTTCAATTTAACTTTGAAACAGCGTGAACTTTAACCTATAGTTAAGGGTATAGTAATGCAACCTATAGTTATGCATCATTTCACTATGTGTAGATAATTAAAACTATAAATCAATAATCAGGTATGGCAGTTGGTAACCAACCTTTGTACAGGGGAGATATTCAAAAAATATTTTGAATGACTGGTTCCAAGTGACAAATCTCTTGGTCTACTCCAAACCCTAACAACTGTGTGATTGAAATATCAGAATTCAAAAGAAAACAAGATTTTCAAGTAAAAGCAATTGAACAAAGAGCTTTTTACAAAAGAAGGTTAAGCGGTTTGAGAATGCAGTCAACCGATGCATGTGCAGGTAGCACACCGTGAGTCCAAAGAAGTAGCCTATGCATACAATATTAAGACCATTGAGCTGAAACCGTGGCACAGAAAAATGTGCTCCTTGCTGTCGTGGCGTGTGTGTAGCATTCACGCCAAGGGGCTCCGCCCAGGGGGGCTTGCTTGCCTGGCTGCATGACTCACACAGGTCCTCTTTGTGTGGGACTGTACTCCAGCCAGGGCGGCCCCACCACAGAACCAGCAGTCCCACTGCGGCACGGCGTGTTCTTGGGAGACAAGCACTCCGTCACATGGAGGAATGTAGGACAGTGCAACGGAGAGGCAACTTACCAACAGGAGCACTGCATTGACTTACTCTGGTGATAAACCGATGTCATTTTAGACCATCATGTGTCAGAAACACGCGACGATAGGAAGGAAAGTTAACTTAATAAATAATCAAATCCGTCTCCACATGATTCACAGATCAACGTGCCAACGAAGCACCTTCTGGGATCGGCCTCGGACATATACATAAACACATAAACCATTTAAAAAAAACGAAAATCGGGAATGTTTGATACATTATCATCAAATCTCAGGATACAAACATAACACGAGTTCGCTTGCAAAGCAGCATGTGATACTGATCGTCTGGCCACTTGTCAACAAAGGTGCACTGTCATTTAGATGAACGTAGACATGTAGGAGTGATTCCATGGAAAGTTCCGAGTGAATTCAATATTACATAGGCATCTGATGTTACCTGCATGAAGTAAATTTCATTTTCCCCTCTGGTTGGCCCGACACCTGGCGTGCACGCCACTCGATTTAAGCGGTTCCGCCGGGGCCGCGCATGTAGCCTCGCAGACACAGCGAGGTTATGGATTGACGTATATTCAGGTGTCGATGTGCTTTTATCTAGTCTCCAGGTCGTATCTTTTCCCTGTGTCTGCTCAACTTCTCTTCTGTGTGTTCACTAGTTCAGGAAGGGAACCTCCTCATCGCATCGAAGGGATACCGGAGTAACAGAGTAACACATTATCGCTGTGCTGCCCCCTAGGCGAGGAGGACCAGACGCACATACAGCCGATGTTTGCTCCAGACCTGAGCTGTTCCAGATTTAGTATTTCTAAATTGAAAAATGTTGTTAAACTGATATTGACCTTAATGTATAAATATTTAATGTCTGTATTGCTTTAAAAAAAATTGAACTTGTAGAGAAGATGATCGGATGAACGCGTAGCCTACGTAAATTTTTCACTTTGGTTTCTATAGCTCACCACAGTGACCTTCAATAGGCAGTAAAGTATAATTGTAATTTTGGCATGCAATGCATCAATAGAGGTTTACCAGTTCTCTTTTTGGTGATTGGTTAGTTTAAGTACAGGTTGATATAACTGTTTTCACAAAACCCCCCAAACGGTAAATAGCTTCTACGCATAACATCCAAAACGGAACAAGCAACCAGTTTCAGAACATAATGTTGCCGTTGGCAACCACACATGCAGTTTTGCGTCTGAATATTTGTGTGTTTGAACACAAGATATGCATGTATTTCTTGTTCTAGTTTTGGGCGGGGGGGGGGGGGGGAGGAGGAGAGACAAGAAATTGCACTGTTGCACACTGAAAGGACTCCATTATAATCTTGGCTCCAAGCCTCGTGTGTGTGTGTGTGTGTGTGTGTGTGTTTGTGTGCTGAGTGGGCTATTCAGTCATTGTTTCAGTGAGGTGATTAGGAGGAAGCAAATTCAATAGGAAACCCCAAAGCGAGGGGAGGGAACAGTTTTGAGGCGTACAGATCACCGCGCTCACGTTTCAGTCATAAGTCTCCAGATGATGAACCACGTTGACGCCGATTCCATTAGCAGATTGCTCTTCCCATCCATCCTATTTAAAATCTATTCAGATTCAGACTTATATTTATGGTAACAAAATAGTTATTGCCCTGTGTGGGACACATGGCAAAATACCAAGGCAAAAACTAGATAAATAACCTTGAAACTCCTCGGTAAACTCTTTTCTGTGTTGGTTGGAAGGCATTGAGTCAGTGTCATGGTCGCTTAAGTGTCTCAAAAAAAACTAACAGATAAAGCAATTCTTCTTATGTTAATGTGGGTCCATGATAAACAACACTCTAAATAAAACAAAAGCAATGTCCAAGAATAATTTAATCATTTTCATACAAAATCAAATGTCAAGTTGCATTTCTGAATCAGCAGGCAGACCAGTTGTCATTCCCACATCAAGGCAGTTTTACTGCAAATCAGAGAGGGGTTGAAGGTCCGACAGGCTCCATACATCACAGCAGCTATGGTTGGCTTACTGCCTACAACGCCACTCACAATAGGTGGAAGGGAGATGCGTTTCATAAAACTAAAAAGCCATCCTATCCCAGAATACCATTTTATATTAGGTTTCCTAATGCACTAAAAAATAAGAAGCAATACGTGTTTTACTATGTATAATTTAATGGTTTCATTTCAGCACACAATTCTTTCAAGAAATGGGACATAACAACATTGTACATTTCCTAACTTCTGATTATTTTTCATCATAGCTCCATCGCAAAAAAAAAGGCTAAATTGAACTACAAGGGAAAAGTCATTACATTGAATGATATTTTCACCAACACCAAACGTTTTTAATGTATCCGAGTATCAGTAAAAGTCGTTATGATTACAATTTATTAAGAACCTTTGCATTACTATTTTATGCTCTTGAGGAGTTGCCTTTGCTTGCCGAATATTTTCTAGAGAAATTTGCAAAATTATTTAGGATTAGAATGAGTGTGTGGGGATGGTTGCTAATGTGGCCCTTTGATTACTCAACGCACAAAGGTCAGAAGCCCCACTCAGCCCCACTCAGGCTAACCAGGCCAACTCGGGCCAGGGGAGGCTGCTTCAACCAGCCATCCAACACACACACACTCCACAGGTCATTTTGTTAAAGTCAATAAGAAGAAAAAGATAAATAAAACAAACGTTTAGCTTTTGTAACTTATGTAAGAATCGAGAAATGTGCCTCAAAATCTGATAAATAACAATAAAGATGGGAAATATATTACAAACAGACCAACAATTTGACCACCCAAGTGGGAATACTGCTTGTACTCCAGTGGGTTCCAGATACAGTGGGATTCTAGGTACATCCAAGATGGCCTCGCAATCGCTCCATTTTCAGCATCCCATAGGAAACTCAGAACTTCATAGCGACCACTGACCTCCCAGAGATTTGGATGTCATCGAACGGGAACAGCGCAAGGATCTACAACAGAGCAGTACAGCACAGGAAGGTTATTTTAAAACAGTCGATCAATGCTACCATTGACGATCTTAACGATAAAATATAACCCTAATGGAAAAATATCTGTCATATTTTGCTCTTTAGTGTGACGGTTCTCCACATCTCAAGGTTTCCCACCTTGTATCTTTAAAGCTTTTTCTATCCACTTACCCAAACCACTCCCAACCTACAATAGAAAAAACAACAACAACAACAACAGCCAAACCAACAACAACAACCAGCACGAGCTTGGCCATGGCCGTACTCACGTCGTCGTTGCCGTCGGCGAGGTCAAGCGGCGTCTCGTTCTCCGTATTGCGCACCATCTTGTCAGCGTCAGCCTGGCACAGCAGGTGGGCCACGGCGGTGTCCTGCCGGCCCACCGCCAGGTGTAGCGGCGTGCAGCCGTTGAACATGGCGGCGTCTACATCCACGTCGGCGCTCTGCTTCAGCAGCAGGGCCACCATGAGCAGGTCGTGCTGCTCCACGGCCAGGTGGAGCGCCGTCTTCCCGCTGGTTCCCTCCTAGGTGGGGGGCGGGGGGGGGGAGCAGAGCCAGTTAGGGAGCGTTTTCCTTCAGCAATAAAAGGGTTTGTAGTTGGGTTTGACTTAGGCCGGACTTCGACTGCTTGGAGTGCCATTGAAGGCTTCTCTGCGAGTGTGTTCTCGAAAGAAAAGAACAGCCCTGCCGTTATGCTCTGCACATCATCTCTGCCAGGGTACAGGGACGTGTTCCGGAAAAGAAAAACGGGTTTCCCCAAGGTCAAGGAAGAGTACACCTATTTGGCATCCGTTACTCCTATTCCTACTATCCCGTTGGGGTAGTAGGAATGCTTTTTTAAAATCCTTTTGGATTTTTTTGTCTTCTTTTGTCTAATTAGGTATCATCTATCATAGGTGCCACCAGTGACACGTTTTGCATGAATTTCCCAAGAACAGAAAACCAAATAAATGAGGTCATAGGGCGAGGTGTGCAGCAGAGATGAATCCCAACCCTGGATGAAGCAACGTGATGGAGAACATGTTATTGCTGGAACCTTGACTGCCCTTTACTTAAGTGTTAATGTTTAGTCTTCGCGTGTTTTGTTTTGTTAAAATAGTGCAGAATGCATTATCAAGACTCAAGAATGTCATATTGAACTTGTTTTTCTACAGCTTCAGGGAATGTGTAGGCTTGGCAAAGCTTTAGTCTACACTTCCTCTATCATCCCTAGTTGGCCCGGGGCTTTTCCCTCGTCAGACCGGGTCCACTTGGCAAGGCGTTAACCAGATAAATACTACAGACAAAAATAAAGTTACCACATATCTCAGAACTACCAATGAGGAAGGAACGAACGCCAAACGCCAGCATGTAATGTGATTAGCGTGCAGCCCAGTTTTGGACCCCAGGCTGGTCGGGAGAAGTCCACATAGATCAAGTAAAAAATAAGGTGGTTGTGAATAGTTAAATATAATTGGTCGGGGGAGGTTACAGTGACATCCAAAATGCAGATTATATTTGTTAGGGAGAGTAAGTAGTATGTGTTTCAATGCTTTCTAAGCATCACAAATATAAACAGATTGAAAGCCAGAGCTTTCGAGAAAGACGTTTAGAGGGAGTGAGAGTCAGCCGATCTATGTCTCCCCAGGAGAGGATAGTTGATCTGTGTTTGGGTAAAACAATCACCCAAGCCTCTTTAAATAGAGAGGCTGCATAAAGCTTTATAAAGCTTCATAAAGCTCCGGCCCAGTTGGAAGGTGGACCCTTCTGCAGTCACACAGTGCTCTGTAAACAAACTACAAAACTACCACCTGGATGCGGTCTTATGTTCACGCTCCATCCTGGTTACAATCCAAATATTTTGAATGTCAAAGCAAAGCAAAGTGTGAAGGTTAGTGTGTTCCTTCGGGGTGTATAGCTTAAAACGCTTACCTGGATATTCAGGTCCGCTCCTTTCGTCATCAACAGCTTTACTAATTGGAGGTGCCCGTTCAGAGACGCTACATGAAGACAGGTCAGACCTGTGGAAAACCCAGCATGTTTCTTTGTCACCTGAACAACTCACTGAAAGGGTGTTCGGTGAAAGGTTGAGGTGAATCAGATTAAAACAATGGGGCATTCATGTTATGGGAACTGTTGAGGTGCATCAGATTAAAACAATGGGGCATTCATGTTATGGGAACTGTTGAGGTGAATCAGATTAAAACAATGGGGCATTCATGTTATGGAAACTGTTGAGGTGAATCAGATTAAAACAAGGGTGCATTCATGTTGTGGGAACTGGTAAACAAATTCAGCGGAAATGCTGCAGAAACGCCAGACATATTTTCGACACATGCTCATCATAAGAAAGGCTCCTTAAAGTGTAGGCAACAAGTCATTTACAATGATGGAAATGCAAAAAATATGACTAAACGATGGCTCTGGTACGAACATATGAGCGTTGTATAAAGATAGGAAATCAGTGCTGAATGCATGGCCCAGAACCAAGTGGAGAGCCACCACTCTGTGTACATGAACGTGGATAATAGAAACTACATCAAAACAAACATCAGCAGAAGAGGACCTCAATCATCTGATGCTGATGACGCCATGGACCAACTCCCGTCGTGCCACAGGCCACCACAACTACACAACTATGGGTGCCTGCAGTGTGTGGTTTAAGAGCCTACCTTTCCAGTTTTGCGTCTCCAGCACCGGGACCAGCTTGCTGGGGGAGATGTCCCGGGTCATGCTGGTGGCGCATTCCACCCAGCCGTGCTGGCAGGCCACGTGCAGCGGCGTGTTGCCGTCCCGGTCCTGCAGCTCGGGGCTGGCCCCATTCTCCACCAGGCTCTGCACCACTGAGGGCAGGCTCAGGTAGGTGGCCAAGTGCAGGGGGGTCTGGGAGGCAGAGGGAAAGGTGAGCTAGTAGATCCATCAATCAATCAATCAATCGATGGCCGGGACTTAACATAAAATCACAATAGCACAGAGGCTTTCTATCCATTCATCTGTTCATCTTAACACATGTTGGTATCTGGTTAACCATGTGACTCTGGTCAAGTAAAATAATAACAAATGATAAAATAATAAAAAATGCAATAATAATGCAGCCGCTGTTGCAATCGGGGCACATGGTCACGCAAGCTAACATTCCTCAAGCCACGGCACGACACCATTACAAATAGCCCTATTCAGACACGAGGTGTCGAGAAATTGTTGGGAATTTCCAGTCGGTCTCTAATGAGTTCACAAGGAACCACCAGGAAAGAGGAACAGCACTTCCCTTGAATTCCAAGGGCAGAAATGACTTTATTGTTGCCACACTCCACTCTGTGATTTTGAGGAAGCACAAGCCCGGTTTGAAGAAGAGACTCTGCTAGATAATAAAAAAAGGGAAATCACCCACCTGGTACAGGTTGTTTTGGATGTCCAGGACTTCTTTGGGGAACCACTGTATCAACTGATGGGCGAAGTATTGGTCCTCATGGATGATGGCCAAATGCAAGATTCTTTGAAAGAAAGCAGAGTGAGAGAGTAACTAAATATGATGCATGTGATTGCAAAATCTTCATAGCATTTTTTGTTTCACATTGAGCAATCAACCTGACATCTAGAATGGATTTCAACACGAACCAAGTTCGAGTGTTGCATCATTGTGCCTTCCTCAGAATTCATATTTCACGGTCTTCAAATGATGTGCGTTTCTAAAAGGATGACTGGTAATAAGGGTTTAAATATTGAGCAAACAAAGAAAGCAAGCTTTGTAAGCAAGTTTAGCTGGAATGTATTAGCACAGGGCATGAACAAAAAAAGGAAACCACATCAACTTCACCACGAGTGGGAAGTTGTAGCGAGCAAAAACAAAACAGGAAATGGAAACATGCTTTATGGCGCTTATTTTAGACTTGCAGCACATTTACACACACATACATACATGCAGATGTGTTGCTATTTTTTCTTTATATTAAACCTTCACTTAATTTAAGTAAGTTACTCTTATGGTGTAGACATATTTTGACAAATAAAATAGGGAAATTAATTATACTGCTCTAGTTTTTCCACTGGAAATGTGTCAACCACTGTTAAATGTCACAATATATACACACAATTTACTGTAAGCAACCACAATACACTTCCGACATTTTAAGTGTCTTAGAATTTATACCATGCAAAAGATAATTAATTGCTGATACTACATAAAAACGACCATGGCTAGTTCATGTCCGACTATATAGCATAGTGGAAGTGTGTGTTATTGCTCAAGCTGAAGTAGACGGGAATTGTAGGAACTTGACATGGACTGCTGGGAGTCATCACTGTCCTTTCCCCCACTCGCGTCTCAACCTGACCTTCAATTAAAAGAAAAAGGTCTAAACTTTCCATAAAGAGTTAATTCTATACATAAAACAAATTTCAAGAACAATGTATTCTTGCCAGTTATAATATGTATTTGGGTGCATTCTTCTATTTGTAAGGGTGATGATGCTGTTCAGAGAGTTAGGCCGACTCAACAAAAAACGTCACTATCCCAACTGGGCCTACACATTGTAAACATGGACCAAACGTTCATTTGATCACGAATCATGATATTTAGAAACTGGTGGCATCATAACGGCCCCTCTAGCCATAGTTTCTGAATATCGTCTCGGAATAAATGTCTGAAGCATAAATGGCAAAAGGGACTTGTTTGCTTAAGACTAGAACGAAGAACAAGCTCAAATTTCCTAGGGAAATTAAATATTTGCATGCTAGCCTACTCCGGTGCCATGCAATGTGGTGTATTCCTTCACAATCATAACCTTGGTTAATCCAAGCACCTCAGCCTTTTTGCCTGAGGACCTGTACAGCAATTACTTAGCATTACTCTTTCCTCTGAGGAAATAATGCTCCATTGGTTAAAATAAATGTTTTAATTAAAGAAGTGAAGTAGGGGAAGCTAGTATTTTAAGTTCAGTGGTACAGAAATAAAAGCAGTAAAATGTGTTTGTGTGTTTGCATTAAAGAAGCGAGGTAGGGAAAGTTAGCATTTTAAATTCAGTGGTACAGAAATAAAAGCAGTAAACCAGTAAAGTGTGTGTGTGTGTGTGTGTGTGTGTGTGTGTGTGTGTGTGTGTGTGTGTGTGTGTGTGTGTGTGTGTGTGTGTGTGTGTCTCTCTAGGGGAAGTCCGCCCCATCTCTTTCACTTCTGCTCACTAGATGAGACAGCCAACACTAACCTATCCAGAAGCTCCATGGGACTGCCCAGGCCTAGAGAAAAGTAGGCTTGGGCAGTCACATCAAAATGACCCTTCGTCCCGACCCTCCTCCCACGACAACCTCATTTGAACTTCACAAATGAAAACCTACAGTGAATAAGCAAAGTCTATTTTACTTTACACATAACTATATCACTACGAATAGGGCTTTTCAAAATATGACTACTGGCTACAATGTTGAATCAAGGTTGAGAAACTTGCTGCAGAACTTAAATAGTTGCCTATTTGAACTTGAGCAATGCACTGCAAACGGCTAACCTTAGTTCTGTTATTCATCCTTTCCCTTGGGTAAATAAGAACATACCAAAAACCTTAGGAGTATAGCAGGGGGCCTAATGAATGTTGCATATTCTGAACAAGGCTACTTACAAAGAAATAAGTGAAGAACTAAGCAGTAAAAACAACGTACGTGTCTCCATCTTCAGTGATGATCGTGAGAAAGTTCTCCTCCTGTTCGCTGAATCCTCCGGTCGGCGTGCTGGCGAGCGTCTCTTCAGCGGTAGAAAGGCTGCACTCCTCCACCAACTCCGACAGACTGTCCACCGTCAGAGACGACGAGTCGTATGCGGAGTCCATCCGCTCGTCCGCGGCGTTGCTGATGCTGCAGCAAAACTTGTCGACATCATCGCTGTCTTCAGCAGGATCCCCCACGAGTTTCCCGTACGACTCTTCCGCGTCTTTCAAAATGGACCTGAACGAGTCGATGCCAGAATCTGTGCGGTTGTCATCCATGCGATAGTCTTTCTTGTAGTCACCGCTCGCCATGGTGATGGTGGGGCTGGTGGTGCTGCTGCCGCCGGCGGTTGATGTCAATGTCGAGGTCTACCTGTTACTGGCTGCTGGCCCCTCAGAACCATAGGTGAATCCCACCCAAGGAAAGCGGGATTTGGTTTTGTGGAACCAGAGGTACACAAGCTGCTCGCCGTTCATGCCCCCCCTCCCCCCCCTCCACTACAACTAATACTAAAGCCCCGTATTAGAGAAGTACACTGCTTAATTATTAATAAGTGTTGCACAAAAGTAGGCCTAAAAAATAAGGCATGGTTAAGACGACGACGAAAACATTACCAGGGCTCTGCGGCAGGTCAAATAGAGACGAATACAACGAGCGCCACTCTCTGCGTGCATGTGAGAAGAAAAAAAAAATCTCTCACTACTTAAACTGTTGGGAGGGGAATCCCCAAAGGGCGTGGCGAGGGCTGACTTTTTAGCCTGGTGTAGCCTAGTGGATTAAAGTGTGATTTGCAGACTGTAAATAAAACTGAAGCACTCATAAATTGCTTTTTTGTTGTTGTTGCTCGCCTTGAAATAAGAGCATGTGTTCAGAAAAGGAGCCTGTGATAACGCAACACATAATGGTTCATATATATGCAACGTTTAGCCTACTGTAAACCATAATGACCTTATTCAACAACCCAAAGGGGAAGGAGCAACTTGCACTGGACGTTGATATTCTTTGGAAAACATGCATTTGTCTATTGTTTGTTTCAATATGTATTAAATCCAACATAGATACACGTCAAATTAAATATTGCAAGTATGTTTTATTTTGCTGTAGTAAAACAAAAAGTGCGAGGCTAGACCAACAGATGGCGCACGTCGACTATCTCTCTACAGCCCTATTTCCCACTGAGAATCATTCTGCGTTGTTTGTCTGTTTGTTTGGGTGTTTTTCCACAAGACACTGGTCAGACGCACCAGTGGGGTTTAATACGGCAGAACAGTAGATTCATTTGGGTTAACGCAGTGTCATCATTGCCACCTCCTTGATGTTTGTGTGGATAGTTCAGTGCTTTCCAGAGCCGTAATTTATCAGGGAAGATGATGAACAAATAAGAGCCATGCGATTACCGTAAGCACTGCAAAGAAATGCAATGTCATAGAAGGAAACAAAAAGTAATATCAATCCAATTATTGTTTAAATCCGACCAATAGGCCATGTTACTTTCGATAGCTATGTTCTAATAGCCTAAGTTATAATTTATCCAAACAGTCTACTCACTGTGAAGGTGAACGTTAGGTCTGTTTTATGTGTGAAATTAAACTCGAGGTGTGAACTTGCCAAAGGGTCAAAGGGTGACTTGAACAGCGGAGTTCCCCCCGGCTATATTTAGAGCAGGACAACCGCTCGCAGTCTAGGCATACCAAAGCCGCAGTGCAGGCGTGAAATCGATGCATGTAGCCTACAGATGAACCATCAGGGCATGCAAACCTTAAAGAAATAACGCTGATTACAACTATTTAATTGGACTTTGGATCACACTGACATCGCTGAAGGAGTGCAGCTTTTTGTATGAAAGAGCCAGTAGAGGCAACTTTGTTGTTTAATCGTTGTCAAATGCACCCGAGATTAATGACTCTATTAATGTAATATGATAATGATAATATGATAATATGCTTTTGCTCTTCATATTTGCAATGAGATCAAAGTTAGCCTATAACTCCAAATTGAAATGAGTGTTGTTAAATATTGAATAGGCCTTACGTATTCCTATTATAATTAATAATAGTATTATAGTTGTTGTTATAATAATAATAATAATAACCAATCATTATAATATTGATAATATAATATAATAATAATAATTGTTATATCTATTTGACTTATTCACTCATATAAGACTGTGTACTGTGTTGTACTAACCCAGGCTCGAGGTAGGTCTTATTTACATTTGGATTGTGACCACGTGTGAACGCCTATAGTCTCTTTGTCCAGGGCTGGTACCCCTCCGCGCGTCGCTGGTTACGACGCTCAGGCGGCTGCAGGAGCATCTCCTCTCTGTAAAGGCGCCACTGAAAAGAAGATACAAATCTGCCATCTCATATTGCATCTTACACGGGGGGACGTCACAAGACGCGAGGCCAACTTCTGCCTATTCGAAATGGGCAGTGGTGGTGGGCACTGAAACACTGACTTCAAACACAAACACACACACGCGCGCGCACGCGCGCGCGCCAGCGAGGGTACACACGCCCTCGTAGCCGTAGACTCCCGTAGCCACGCAACCGCCGCTCACCTAAAAGAGGAGAGAATGCATCTTTCTTTTCAGGGTGTGTGTCTCAGTGTTTCCCCCTCGAGTTCCTGCCTTGGGGCGATGCCATGGTGGTTTCTTTCGGAGGAAGGCAGTTTTATAATTTCTCAGTGGTTTTTAGGGGGTGGTCAGTAGCATCGCTGGTGTTGAGGAGACCCATGCTGTGTGGTTGTTCGCTGTCAATACAAACATGTCCCCGGCATCCGAGGCATCCGCGGCCAGCGAGAGCAGCAACCCCAACACAGTCCCCGAGGAAGAACCCACGGCGGAGAGCCCACGAGAGGAGGTGAGAGACATTATCCACAACCGTTTAAACCAACAGTTTAAAGCTCAACAGATTTTCGAGTGTTTTTTTTTAATGTAGTAATCGTATTGGATCCTACTACGCGTATTCTTTCAGATGAGTTCAGTTCTGTTCTCATGTTATGAGTTGAAAGACAATCGATGAAATTGATAATTTAAGACATTGTAAATGAATGAGTCATCGATGTGGTACTTGTGAGTTGTAGACTTCTTTGTCAAGGATCAGGTGAAAGAGAATGAAAATACAATAGCGTGTCCTTTGTTTGTGTTCGATCTTAGAGTGCACATCACAGTGACGTATGGCCCGCCCGTGCTGCCATAACCCATCCGAGGAGGGGTGTGTGTTTATGTGTGTGTGTGTGTGTGTGTGTGTGTGTGTGTGTGTGTGTGTGTGTGTGTGTGTGTGTGTGTGTGTGTGTGCCTTCTTATCAACAAGTTGTATGGAAATTGCATTCGTATATGGATATATATATATATATATTTTTTTTTTTTCGAGTTTATTTTCCATGAACTCGTATCCCACACATTCGGATGTGTCACGCACACGTGATTTTACATAACGGTGTTGCCCCTATGTCAAGAGAAAGCAAAATACAGGTGAAAGACAAAGGACTAGCAGTTAAAATCCATTCTGTGAACTTTTACAAAGTTTTCAGATATTTATTTATGCAGCTTTCGATAATTATGTAAAAGTCGATATGAAAATTTGACTTAGGCTACTTATATTAAATTACATATGCTACATACCATACCATACGTTCAAACGAGCAACCTAAGTCAGAACTCAGTTTGCCCTATGCAGTGTTTCTGTTCGCCAGAAGTCTTTTGGGTTTAATTCCCGATATCCTACAGGCATCGTTGAGAAAGATTAAATCTTAACAAGGAATATATTAAAGCTACACCCATAATTGTATCATTACTTTATCCTAAATGTACTACTTAAACATAGGAGCTGTCATGTGCGTATGAGAAGTTGTACATTCCTTAACTGCCTTCATGCCATTGTATATGGAAGAGGCTTTTATCGCAAACCATGTTACAAGTCATGCCCTTTTTGTAGAAACTGCTGAATATTGTTCATTCATATTAAAATCGATATATATACAGTATATATAAAACATTCATTAAGGCAGTGTTGCTATAACGATATATGATAAAGCCATTTTCAAAGTGTAGGACGGTAATCCACAGTGACTTATTCTGCTTTGTTGAGTAGCTAATTTGACATCAGAAGAACATCGCTACAGGGTCAGTCTCATTCTGTGGGGGTTGGTCATTTTGTAAGAACGAGGTTTTGCCTTATCAAAACAGAAACCTCGGAAGGAATCACATTTCAATTGTATGGAAATAGCTGGAATATATTTTGTGATATAAATCATATGTTGTTGGTCCATTGTTTTTCCCAGTAAAACCAAATTACATCATCAAAAAATAGTTTAATACAATTATTTGCATGATTTTTAAACTTCATTACCTTTAAAATCTTATCTTATTCAACCGTCATTTGGGAGCTGAGGCTCAACATGAGTAAAATATTATAGGTTTCCTCTCTTATTTCACGTTCTTTCCAATGTTTAATGAGAATCTTTTTCCATTTGCTATTTCTGCATTAGTGTATACTCCAGCGGCAGCGGCCCAAGTGATTTCATAAAAGAATTTTAACCCTTCAGTGGTACTTTGTGCCTGCAGTTAATCCATTATGGTTCTATATGTATTGGCCCTGGCGGAGACAGGGATGGACTGTGTGTACATCCCAACAATGCCCTGTTCTGTTAGTTGTTAGTTGATTGCTACTGTATGAAGCCAGAGGAATATTCTGTCAATATCCCAGTGGCAAAAGTGGATTAACCTGACTAACTAACACGCCAGATGTTTGTTTTGCACAGATACATCTTGGAAGTCATCCTTTGAAATAGTTTTGATATTGACAGGGCCGTTTAATACTTGGCAGGGGATTGGGTGAACCACCGGCCCATAACCGGTCTTATCACGTATCACCTAGGTCACATAGTTATTCACAGGATGCTGATTCACAATTCACAAACGCAGAACTTCGAGCCTGGCAATGTGGATTCTTGTGGGATCAGAATCGCACAAATCCTCAGAAGGTTAACATGGAACAGAAGTCTTAAAACAGCGCCCCCTCGTGGGGGTAGGGGTGGCCGTAGTGGTGATGAAGGTGATGGTCCCCCATGGCTTGGGATCATGGGGGAGGGGAGGGTGGGGGCTTGCAAAGGGAATATACATTTATTATTTAATCCCCTGCCCTGTGTGACTGCTGTTCACTGCAGTGCATTGAGTTCAATACATCAATGCAAGCTGGTTAAAACATTGCGTCAGTGACACTTTTGATGTGCCTTTACCCTGATCACACTTAATGGTGTCGCTTTGTCCCTCTCTCCACACACACACACACACACACACCCCAACACCCACATACATACAGTCATACATACATACACACAGACACACAGACACACAGACACACACACACACACACCCCAACACCCACATACATACAGTTATACATACACACACACACACACACACACACACACACACACACACACTATTGTAATTAGTTGTATGTCAAACATTAAGATTATAATAATTTATCATTTCCCTATATCTGGTGAGTATCATGGTTATTTTTTGCATTAGTGGAGACCTATATACGAGCAATCACATTACATTATTATGCTCATGCATAAACTATGGAAAAGCACTTAGAATGTAGTTTCTCTTAATATTTCATACTTTCCATCAAGTCTCTTCCCTCTCTTTTTTCTTCATTAAGACCTATAAATATAATACACAGAGGAAAGATATCAAATGCGTTTTTCTAATAATAACATTGTCAGAGTGCATAATGATGTGTGTGCGTCGGTTGGGGGGTATTTTGTGTTATTTCAGCAGCATCACATCGTAAACAGTTTCAAATTGAAATGCAAAGCCTACATCCTAAAAAACACTTAATCTTCTCCCTTCCCCCCTGGGTCTGTGCAGCAGTGGCCCGTGAAGCAGTCTCTCGCCAAGTCCTTCTGCCGCGAGAGCCACTGGAAGTGCCTGCTGCTGTCGGCGCTGATCTACGGCTGCGTGGGCACGGTGGCGTGGTGCAAGGGCCGCCCGCCGCTGCTCTACGACCCCAGCCCCTGCTCTCACGGCTACCTCTCCATCCCCCTGGCCTTCCTGCTTATGCTCTACGTGGTGTACCTGGTGGAGTGCTGGCACTGCCACGCCCGCGACCACCTTCAGTACCGCGCCGACGCCGAAAGCGCCGGCCAGCGCGTGCTCCGCATGCAGCGGGCCACGCCCTGCGTCTGGTGGAAGGCCATCAGCTACCACTACGTCCGCCGCACGCGCCAGGTCATGCGCTACCGCAACGGCGACGCCTACACCACCACGCAGGTGTACCACGAGCGGGTCAACACGCACGTGGCCGAGGCCGAATTCGACTACGGCGACTGCGGCGTGAGGGACGTGTCCAAGAGCCTGCTGGGGCTGCGGGGCGTGGCCGCCGCCCGGCTGCGCTTTACCAAGTGCTTCAGCTTCGCCAACGTGGAGTCGGAGAACTCGTACCTGATGCAGCGCGGCCGCTTCTTCGCCGACAATGAGGGCCTGGACGACTACATGGAGGCCCGCGAGGGCATGCACCTGAGGAACGTGGACTTCAAGGAGCACATGCTTGTGTTCTCCGACCCCGACCGGCTGCCCTGGTACGCGGCCAGCGCCACCTTCTGGGCGGCGGCCGCCTTCACCCTGTCCTGGCCGCTGCGCGTGCTGACGGAGCACCGCACCGCCAGCGTCCACTACCACGTGGAGAAACTATTTGGCTTGGACTCGGCCGGCGTGGGGGCGACGCCCTCGGACGCGGGCGAGCGGCCGTTGGGTCGCGGCGTCCCCCGGGTCAACACGGTGGACAGCACGGAGCTGGAGTGGCACATCCGGTCCAACCAGCGGCTGGTGCCCAGCTACTCGGAGGCCGTCCTCATGGACCTGGCGCAGCTGTCGGGGAGCCGCGACAGCTACTCGGCGTGCGGCAGCGGCGGAAACAACAGCGGAAGGGGCTCCCAGCACAACTGCGACCGCTGCCACCGCACCATCAGCAGCTCGTCCATCTTCTCGCGCAGCGCGCTGAGCGTGTGCACCCGGGCCAGCCCGCGTCTCCCCTGCAGCGCCAGCCGCTTCTCGTTGGGCCGCCTGTACGGCTCGCGTCCAAGCTGCCTGGGGCTGAGCAGCGGCAGCCTGGAGGAGCCGCGGCCCGGCGGAAGCCTGCGCTGTCTTTGCGACGCGCAGCGGCGGGGATGCGGCGGCGGCGTGACGGGCGAGGCCACACCACCCCCAGACTACCAGGACGCCCTGTGCTTGCCCGTGCTCATCGTGCACCGCGGGGAGGGTTGCCCGGGGCACGAGCAGCACGCCCTGAACAGGAACGGCTCCTGCGTAGAGACCTCCATTTGACCCCAATGCCCCAGCCCCCTCTGCTGCTTACTGCCCCATCCCGCTGAGCAAAGGGACAAAGGGATGGCGAGCTTGCTCGTATTGTTTTTAGGGGAGAGGGGAAAGGCTTGCCTTTCCCCTCTCTGCTGATACAGGGTGAGGAAGGCCCCATTGGACTGGGCCTGGATGGACCTGCAGATCTCCCATATATTTGGTTTACTCCAATGTTTGTTTAATTCCAAAGCAGTTATGAAGGAACCATGTGTCGTTGCAGCATAACAGCAGTACAGTACACGAATGAGTCAGCTTTACATTGTAGTTTTGATGCTCTGAGAAGGGCTGCGATCTATTCCATACTGTAACTAGAGCACAGGTTCTCGTCCATCTTAAGTTTGAGTCACCAAAGTGACCTGCGACCTCTGTCTAGTGATGTCAAGCATCAAATCATGAATGAATAGCTACAATGTTTAGTATTGTTTTTATTGTTTTCATTTGAGTCGTTCAGTCACTCAAGTGTAAGTCATTATAATAATTCATTCATTATAATAAAACATTTATAATTTCTGTCATTGAAAGATTGAGCTGTTTGTATACGGTGTCTTGTTCCGCAAAAAGGATTATAAAAGGAACTTAACAATAGCACCCAATACTGTATTCAGACATTAATTCAATATCGATTAGACGACAGTGACACGATACTTCCTGATTTCTAAATATAGCAACCTTATCAATTAATAATTGAGTAAAAGGGAGTGGAGATAAAAGAAAAGGCGACACACCAAAAAACATATCACCACAAAAAACTGCAGACAAATACCCTTTATCCAACAGTGATTCATCAACCCAAGGCCTCATCACAAACGACTAAATGTATTGTTTTGACAGGCGCCATTGAACTTCATATTTGGAAATATTTATAATATTGCAGTCTACCTCTTTGTTTAAGAGTCTAACAGCCATCCCTAAAAGATCCTTGTCGATTAATTTCTACTAATAATCTATTATCAACTTATTAATATTAAGAGATAGAACAGCTTCCAACATATACAGACACCGGGCAACAAGAACCAGAATCTCAAAAAAATAACCAAATAACCTCAGAGTGTCTGCTAATGTGTAACAGAGAGAGAGAGAGAGAGAGAGAGAGAGAGAGAGAGAGCCTGACAAAGAGAGTCATCCATCAAAGAACCTGGGATTGACACTCCAGCATTACCCAAATAAAATAAAACCAGACCAGACATCCTTATCTGTAACAAACAAGAAACAAACTAAATATGTATGCCTTGGGTGTATTATACAGTTCATTTAATTTTCCGATCACTGGGTCCTACTTATTTTAAATCAGTGACCTGTATGACATTGTATGTATAAAAATAAGGAACCCGGATAAGCTGTGCACTAACTCACTCATCTTGCAGTCAGAGGGTTTGCAGTCATTCAAGGTTAACCTGTCACAATTGCCCATCATCCTAACAAAGAAAAAAGGCTTTAAGTTAAAGGTCAGTCTGAAACTATGGACTTAAGGTCCACATTTTCCTCTTCACTCATCGGGCTTGTTAACCCTCTGTGATAAGAGCCTAGCGAATAACAGCAGCCCCCAAAATCTCCTGACTACCGTAATATACAGTTGATCCATATCTGACATCAAGTCTCTCGATTACTCTCTCACTCTCTTTTATTATAATTACAAATTATTTTGCAACAACAGTTATATGACAAGCCAATATCAATGTTTACTATAAGCTGATATATGGGTGGAGTTCATGTTACAACTGAAGGTGTCCAAAGTGAAACCATTCTATGTAAAGGACCAAGACATGCAAAGCTACCCCTAACTAGTTCCTTCTTTGGCTGAAAACCCCCTTGCTTTATAACATAACCTAGTTACATGATCTGTAGCTCTGGAGCTGCTTTTTTATACGAGAAATAAGGAAGTCAGATTAGAACAATTGTACCTGGTGTACAAGCTGAATGTTGATGGCGACTTAAAAACAAGTTTCAAACCAGTTTATATCATCAATATATTGTGAAGCTGGAGTCTGAAAGGTGATAACTAAATGTGTACTTTTTTTACAGGGCACATATGTATTATAGAAAACTAGCATCTGGATGTTTTTCTTTTGTTTATGTGCTTTTTTGTAGCTTAAACCAATTTTATATGCGTTGTAAATTAATTTTGATACACACTTAACAAAATGTATGCCTTTACCTCAAAATGATCATGATACACCTTGCCTGTTGCGATACACACAATCGAAAGCCTTCCGTTTTGCTTGTTGCTGCACAGTAAAGGATGTCACTGTTCTACAGCAGGTCAGTTACATTTCGAGACATATGTCTACCCTGCCACCCTGTCTACTGTACATTCCCTCTGATATCAGGCAAGGGTCATGGGTCAAATCTGGACACTCAAATAAAATAAAACCACCCCATACAAATGATTTTGCTATTGTGTCATGTTTTGGTATTGAATTATCCAACATCCTGTGTCATAAATAGCCCATATTTGTTGCAGTAATCCATCAGGGTCTTGTGAGTTCACATTCTGTTCTCTCTGCAAATCAATCTGATAGGTAATTTGGACTGATTTCCGCTCAACATTGATCCGCCCCACGATCAATCATGTTAGTAGGGTCTATGAAAACAATTTGTCTCGGAGGAACGATTGGACAAAATGACACGCCTTCTTCAAAGATTCAACCTCTATTCCGTTCTGTCATTCTCCCCCGCGAGAGGTGAACAGAAGAGCGGTGGGAACCATGAGTGTGTGAGCATCGTTCAGATTTTACTGTGTTGAATCACAGTCTACTTGCCGTTGGCGTTCTCTCAGGCGGGATGCTCACGCACCCTGCCCTGATTGCTTCGCACCTTCTGGCCGATAAAGGCCTCGCTCCCCTCGCCCACCTCCGTCAGTCGGACGTCAAACTCTGTCACGGCATTGTTATGGGACATCGCGTCTTCCAGAATCCTACCTCCATCCTGGGCATAACACACACGCACACACATCACTCGTAATCATCATCTTTCCCCCTTGTTATGTTGTTAGCCCATCTTTCCCAGTGAGTCGAAAGGTAGCGTGTAACGGTCACAGATAGCGTAGGTGGGCAATGCCTGCAATGTCTTCTCACGCACCTGCCATCGCCACCTCCAGCATGAACTCCCTGTACCATCACTGTATGACTGTGACTGCAGCACGCCATCCACCCACCCCACATCATTATCCACACCTACCCACTTTCACATTACCCCCCCCCACGTTTAAATTTGCTTATTTTAGCTATAGCAATTCACATTACCTTCCCCCACCATTTATTTGCCTATTTTAGCTATAGTTATAGCCTCCGCATGAGGGCTTGACGACTGGAAACTGCAATGCAACTTAATGGTAAAAGCAAAAGCAAAAGCAACAGGGGCAATTTAGAATAATCTATTGTTTTTCCCAAAACAGTTACGCGTCTTCCCTAGTGCAAAAGGTTTGTAAAGATGTCAGTTTCTAAAGGTAAGAAAATCTTATATATAGACAATTAAATCTTAACTGCCTCACATAAAACCTTCACTGAATTCAAGTATTCTGTATAAACCACTTCAATAAAGCATTGTTTAGTAGTGGAAGACGAGAAAGAAGAACATGAAGACCTCCTAACTTGCTAGAAGCAGTGCTCTGCCACAACCACACAGTGTACTGCCCTGGCCTCGGTCCTAAACCAGGCCAGGCGCATGCAGGTCAAGGGGTTTTCTTAAGCTCACCGTGCCCAGGCTGTTGCAGGAGAGGTTGATGCTGGCCAGCGTGTCGTTCTGGACCAGCACCTGCCCCAGCACGGCGGCGCTGGCCTCTCCCATCCCGTTGGCGCCCAGGTGCAGCCGGCGGAGCGTGCGATTGGTCAGCAGAGCCTGGCCGACGGCCCGCCCGCCCTCGTCCCCCAACCGGTTCAGCCGCAGGTTGAGGCTGCGGAGGGTGGCGCTCCGGGACAGCGCGTGGGCGATGGCCCGCGCGCCGGGGCCCGCGATCTCGTTGTCGTACAGGTCGAGGCCCTCCAGGCAGCTCCTGGACAGCAGCTTGCCGATGGCCCGGGCCCCCCGGTCGCCGATGAGGTTGTGGGAGAGGTCCAGCTCGAGCAGCGACGGGTGGTCCAGCAGGTGGCGGGCCAGGATCCGGCAGCGCTCGTCTTCCACTTTGCTCTGGCGAAGCCTCAGGACCTTCATGGCAGGAGATGAGGAAGTGAAGCTGTCTAGACTTAACCTAACCAGGGTGATGTTCAGACACATTATCCCATTCCCATCAGCGAGTATCATCTATCATTGTGCTTGAAGCTCGGTTTCCATTCCTGAGTGAACTTAGATTACATGATCATTGATGTTTCTTTCGGGAGACAGGAGGGTCAGTTGACTTCCCTTTCCGATAAGTATGGCCAACTGGGGATCTGCCAAGAATAAACCGATTTGATCAAATGTGGAACATTACCATTGTCAGTACCGGAGACTAAAACACCTTTTTCTTTTTCGTTTTTTTTCGTTATGTCTGAGCGAGAGCAGTACTTCTGTTTCGAAAAAAACAACAGCAAACATTCTGATTACCTTCAAGGTGTGGCAGGACTTGAGCGCTCTCGCCAGGGCCTCGCAGTCGCGGAGTGTGAACTCAAACAGGTTCCACTCAAAGTTCATGCCGCAGCCCCTGACCCCGTACACCAGCCGCAGCTCCTCCAGGCGGCTGAGCTGGTCCAACAGCAGGCCGAAGTCAAAGTGGTCCATCGACGGACCCGCGTCGCTGGCCGCGTCCTCCTCCTCCTCCTCCTCCTCCTCCCCCTCCTCCTCCTCCTCCTGCTGCTGCTCCTCGCCCGGCCTCTCCCTCCCGGGGGTCCCGGGCTCCTTGATGGGGGGAAGCAGCTGGGAGACGTCCAGCCTGAGGACGTAGTCCCTGCACAGGGGCACCAGCTCCAGGATGGTGTGCGACGGCGTCACGTCCGGGATGAACAGCTCCAGCAGGTTCTCCAGGTGCTTCTCGAAGAACATGCGCTTCCAGCTGTGGCCGTACTGGGACACGTCGCAGGGGTTCCAGCGCTGCACGCAGCAGCGGCGCCAGTAGCCCGGGTCGGAGATCAGGTTGGCGGTGACGTGCAGGGGCAGGGAGGGGGGCAGCCGGCCCAGCACGTACTCCTTATGAGCTGGCAGCAGCTCTTCGATAGTCTGCTTTTCTGTAATGACATGGTCACAACCAGCACATGTACAATGAATCATATTAATATGTTGTTATGATATTGTAATTGATAAAGCTGTTTGTCAATTGTGCCTTTGAAGAGCATACCCTCGAAGTTTGTCACAATGTTTTGCAGGCAGAGTATGGATAAGGGAGGCACCAGAGCAAGGGACCACTCTGGGTCTTCAGCAATGATCCTACGCAGTGGTCCATGGTCCCCAAACGCGTTGATTTGTTCCACTGGAGGATCGATGGACTTGGACATTGTCCCAGAAGAAATACTGTCCGTGGGCAATATGGTTAGGTGGATGTATTATAGACAAAATGTTACTTGCAGGGACTGTCTACTCCGTAAGAGGTGAGATGACCTCTAAGGAGGGAACATAGGCCTGATCAATTCTACTACTACTACTTAATTGTACTTGAAAACTAAAGCTAGATATGCGTTTGTCAATGCTACATCTTGTCTAACATTAGCGGTAGCATCAGCCCAAGAATCCCGGTCAAAACTATTTGATGCGAAAAGCGAGTAGCGAAACAAAGAGTCTTGTTTATGTGGAACATAACCATTCTACAAACTTAATATCTAGAAATGTGGATTCAATTGGATAAATAGTGACATTATAACGTACCACTAGCGCTTGTCTGGATAACTTGACGCCTTGGTAACAAACCGTACAATATGAAAGCGGATACTTCGTTGCTAGGCAACCAAATTCAACAATCAGTCTGCAACGTTAGCAATAAAATGCTCTTGTATCGAGTCAGTGCTTTTTAATCAAAATATGTTCAAATAAAAGTGTTAAAGAACCATTCGTAATTATATATAGGGCGTAATGTTTGTTTTATATTTGATTACAAAGGACATAATAAAAATTGCCCATCTCAAACAAGAAAGACTGTCAGATTATGTGAATGTAAATTTGTGAATTTCGAATGAACCTCAATATTTGCCATCTCTGCTATTCCCTGTATGATACATCAACAGAGATAAACGTATCTATACACTAATAACGGAAGTGGAAGTAGGCAGGTGGGTGGTGCCAGGCTACCACATTTGTGCCACATCTACAAAGATGTCTCCTTTCAAGTGACTAGAACGTGTGGGCAAATGTGCAATGTTTGGACAGTGTGTTAGGGATGCAGGCTTTATGTCCCATGATGGAGATCACTGGGCGTAACAAGGGTGCGAACACACGAGTAGAGCAAACTAAAATGGCAAACAGCGAGGCCAAAGTGCTTCTGTGGTTCCTGCAGATCCAAGGATGCTCGTCTGTAGTCTAGGAGAGAAAAGACAGAGCTGAGTAGAGAGGGAGAGAGAGAGGAGGATAAAGTACAGAAATATCAGAGTATAGACAAAGATAGAAGTTAGTAGCATCCCATTAGGTGGAAGTAGCTCGTTGAGTGGGGAAGGAGGTTCGAGGATGATTTAAGAAGCCAGGCTTTGACCGTGGCTCCGAGGCACTGCTCCGTCACTGTCGGAGTTGTGCAACACAGCCCGACAAGACGCACGCTTCCATCGCGCTGCACTGGCTCTAATGGACTGCCCTGACGTCAGCCGTCCACTGTGCAGGAAGGAACGAAGGTCAGCCCGCACACTCCGGATGCTGCTGTAGTTTTTACAAGAGCCCAGAAGCATAGTGAAGTGAGTCCCTGGCTCAAGAAGTTTACCAATCCTGGTGTGTGCTAGTGGCCACGAAAGGCATATCGTTTTGGCAAGGCAGTCAACATGGTCTGTCGCCCTTAATGACCCATTCAATATGATGAAATGTCAGATTACGATCTAGTCGGAAGCAGGATGCGACCGCTGAGCTATCCCAGAAGAAAATCCAGAATATTTCAATAAGTGCAGTACGATCAAAGTGTAACCAAAGGGAGAAGTGTTCCAGTTTCCCATGGCATCCAGGGAAATATTGATTTGAAAATACTGAATGCATCATGTTACACATTACACCTTATTTCCAGTGCTTTTAGAAACACTGTTTGTATGAAGAGTGAATAACGTCACATTTTACTTTATGCTTACAAAGGTTTTCACATTTCTCACAGCTTTGGCAAGTACAATTCGTGATTTTGTTTTAGTCGAGGCAATCAAGGAGAAGGCTGCAGAGTTTGTATTTATAGATACTGTTAAAACATGGCTGCAGCCTCTTTTCCTTTTGCATTAGACAAAACACGTATAGCAGACTTTCTCAAAGTGTGGTCCCGGACCACTGGTGGTCCGTGAGCGACCCCTAGTGGTCCGCGAGGTGACAGGGGAAAAAATTAAAAAAAATTAAATAAAATTAAAAATATAAAATTTAAAATTTCAGTGTTTCTCAAACTGTCTGTGACATATATGTAATTTTTTTGTGGCATTGTCTGACTTGAGTAGTGCAGTGGACCAGTTTGCGACACCGCAACCGGTTTACGTCAAATGAAGTGTGACCCTGCTGCCGTAACTGTGGCAATGTGAATGTGCAAAGCGGTGTAAAGCAGGGTTGCCAACTTTGGGACTTTGGCTGGAGTGAGACTCTAAAATATTAGTGTGAGCGGCAAAAAAAATTGACAGCCCTAACCCTATTTTTTATACAAAATAGTCCTTGTTTACTTATAAACCCTGAGGGTTTACTTATAAACCCTCATTTATGAAAAAAAGTTATAGAATGGAAACGCTTTTTCAAAATATACAATTAATTTATTGATTGCACTATTACAATAATAAAGACAGGCATCTCAAATAAAGACAGAAATTTCAAAAACAAAAAAGGGACACAATAGTTAACCCAGCTCCCCAGGGCTGTGTGTGTGTGTGTGTGTGTGTGTGTGTGTGTGTGTGTGTGTGTGTGTGTGTGTGTGTGTGTGTGTGTGTGTGTGTGTGTGTGTGTGTGTGTGTGTGTGTGTGTGTGTGTGTGTGTGTGTGTGTGTGTGTGTGTGTGTGTGTGTGTGTGTGTGTGTGCTCCTCAGAACACAAAAGTCACAAATTAGGCCTGTTGTATGCCACAGTGGCAGTTTTGGCCTGCTTCACAACCTCTGCAGGAGGTTCGTATCTGAAGCAGGGTTCAAGGCTGCTCATTTTCATGGTCATGATTGACGACAGGGTGCCTATAAGGGACAGTCTGTTTCTGGTGTCGGTCTTGTTTAGGCCAATCAATGAAAATGTTCGCCCAGCATCCGCATTTGAGTGAGGCATGCTCAACACAATCTGGGCCACCTTGAATAATTTGGGGAATTTAAAAGTGCCACTTGCCCGATTCTTAAGATTTCCAAAATATACCCATAGGTGGTCCATCCTGTGGTACTCCCCATCCTCATTTGTCCGGATGACCGCTTCCCCCCAGATGGATGCAGGTATATCTTCCTTCTCCATCATTTGAAACTCCAGGAACTCGTCATTCAGCTGGTCCTGCTCCCTTGGTTGGTTGTAGGGCAGGAGATGGTTGAATCTAAACAGAGATATACTGGTTTGAGAAAAGTCTCTTTACAGCAGAAACAGAATAAACCAATATCACTCTACAGCCCAGATGGTTGCATACATACCTATGAACAAAGTAGAGCACATCATCCAAGGTGGTATCCATTTTTTGTCTGAAGTCCACGAACCTTGAATGCTCCAGCACAGGGTCATGTAAAGGGAGCTTAGCTGTGGCGTACTCGACTGCCTTCACAAAAAAGCTCCTGGCTGCGAGATGGAAGTTTTTAGCTGAGTCCATGGAGACATCACCTGCTTCCACAAGGCGGTTTAATGTTGTCCTCGTTGTGAAGCCAACACCAAGCTGAGAATCTAAAAAGGCATGTATGGATAATTTAGTGCTTAGAATAACAGAAGACCTGCATACAATGCAAACATTATATAAAACCTTTGTTTTTGTCACTCCTAATATTCACCTGGCAATTGGCACTCCTCATCCCTGAGGTCCACTGTGTCCACATTGACCCCTCTAAAAGCTCCTGGCTTCAGGAATTTGGACAGGAGTTTCTTGACGAACAACCTGATCTTGAATACACAAATAGAAGTAAAAGTATTAGGTTATCGAAAATACACTCACACATTACCCTAAAAAATATTCACCCTTGTAAATGATCCCTATTCATACTATTACTTAAGGCACAGGGCTAAAGGAACTCTAAAATAGTGAAGTGAATAGTATAGTAGACAAATAATGTTTTATACATTTGTGAGTGCAACTACAAATAACAAACTAAATGCAACAATAAGTGCTATGTACTTGTTCATGAAGTAGATAGACACAAGGGTCTTGCCGCTGGAATAGCAGGTTGAAATGTGTGAATGTTATCAGTGTCGACTGGTAGAATAGGAGATGGATCTCCGTCATTGGGTCCTGGAACGATTCACGCAGCCGGACACACCTGGCTTGCTTCTCATCTGTGGAGTTAAAGAACAGGCACAGCAAAACAAATAAATAATAATTTTGAAACATTCTCATATTCCTTGGCACTGTGTGAACTTGTGACAAACCAAAAACTGATAAATTGTTACATTAGATGGATACATCATTCATCAAATAGGTTTCAAAATCTAAACTAGGCTTATACTTACGGATGCTTCCAAAATAACTCTTGAGGGCATTATAGAGACGTAGAATCCGACTGACCACCATCTC
Source organism: Pollachius pollachius (assembly GCF_949987615.1). Lineage (NCBI taxonomy): Eukaryota > Metazoa > Chordata > Actinopteri > Gadiformes > Gadidae > Pollachius > Pollachius pollachius. Next base: position 11,315,097 of record NC_136949.1, on the reverse strand, counting down.
CAAACTAAGCCATCTTGTGCTCACATGCAGCAGTGTCTCCATGTAGTTTGTGTCACAAAACGTACAGAATTCTGTGACGATGAAAAATGTAGATTACAGCAAACAAGCAGTGCAATGATTAAAGAAAAAAACTAAGGCAATATATATGTAAACTAGATCTTGAGAAATGAAATCAGTGAATTACCATCCAATATGTTCTTGCGTTTGGTGCTAGCCTTGAACCAAAAGCCCACATCTACTGCCAGGTCCTCAAAATCGAACCCTGTGATCTGGAAGGATTTATTTTCTTTTTAAAGAAGAAATTGCTAATGCAAATGGGACAGGTTTCCTATGGAATACCAAATTATTATAATGCTATGACATTTACATTTAGCAGACGCTTTTATCCAAAGCGACTTACAAGGGAGAATAACATTCAAGCTACATTGCAATGGACATTAGTGTAACAATAAATAAATACTGCTAAGTAGTGCTAGTAATTGTAAGTTAGGGGGGGAGGTACTCTCTGAAGAGCTGGGTCTTCAAGTGCTTCTTTTATGACTAGAGTAATTGAGCAATTTACCTCACTGTACACGGCCCCAGCAGCAGAGGCATTGTTGTGCACTATGTGGCATGGGCAACCTAGGATGAACACTGAAGGGTTTTCTTTCAGCACCCTCGATTTGATAGAGTTTCTGTCTCCCATATTTACGCTGGCATTGTCAACAGAAAGAGCAATGCAATTCTGCCAAGGTATACTGTGCCCTTTCAACACAGAGTCCATCTTGCTGAATATGGTTGCCGCAGTGCCACAGCCTTCTCCAGTTGTTATTCCCATATCCAAAAACCTATGGGCTACCCCATTGGTCTCCCAGATTTTGACAGTCAAAGGATTCATCTTTGCCTTTCCTTAAGAAAAAGCCACAAGTTTTACACAATCAGACAATGATTGAATCCGCCATCGTCAGTAAACAGTAAAGCAGTAATTCAAGCAATGCACAACTTGTCATTCTCTATACCTATTATATGTTGTATTGATTCTGCGATTAAACCCTTGCAGCGCATCTAGAAAGCGGCAGCGCGCCTCGTGTTCAACCTACCAAAGTTCTCACATGTAACCCCCCTCTTCCGAGACCTCCACTGGCTCCCTGTAATAGCTTGCATCAGATTCAAGATGATGGTACTGGCATACAAGGCAGTCGATGGAACTGCCCCTGCCTACCTCCAAGCATTAGTAAAGCCACACACCCCAGCTCGATCCCTCCGCTCAACTACCTCAGCTGGACGTCTGGTACCGCCATCGCTAAGAGCAAGCAAAGGTCGATCAGCAAAGTCACAACTTTTCTCTGTTTTCGGACCTCAGTGGTGGAACGAGCTCCCTACCGATGTCAGGATCGCAGAGTCGCTCACCAGCTTCCGCAAAAGACTCAAAACTCACCTATTCAGAGTTCACCTCGACTCTGCATAGAAACCAATGCACAGCCACCATTGAATGTTGTACGTCCTGGCACTTGTACATTGCACTTATTCAAGGTACTTAATTGTGTAGCATCTACAGTAGCTGCTATCATTACGTTACACGGGGAATGGGTTAGCCTAGCGATTGTAATACTTGCACTTGGTTCTATGAACATCTTTACTGTACCAACAGCGATATATTGTTTCACTTCTTATGCCAAATGTACTTATTGCAACAAATGCACTTATTGTAAGTCGCTTTGGATAAAAGCGTCTGCTAAATGCCCTAAATGTAAATGTATTGATTAGATGTTGGATTCAAGCATCATGTAAAAGCCTATTGGGAGAGGGAAAATAATTTAAAAAAAGGTCACCTGTATCTTTGGACCCATCTGTCGACAGACTGAATGGTTTACTCTTCATGTTGCGCACCAGCTCGTTCAATAAATAAGGCCTTGTTAATGATGGCTGAGGTCTTTGTTCTTGCAGAACAATACTTTTTGGCAATTTTAGAATCCGGAAAGCATTCTTTAAATAGCGGGCTGAGGTGGTCTGCAAAGGCTATAGGAATATTGTGGCTGACCAGGGTCACTGCCACTTTGACCTCTGCCCTTCTAGCCTGTAAAAAAAAATACGAGGTTACATCTGAGGTAGAATATGTGCAAATGCATAGCCAAAGCACACATATGAATGGATTCAAATTATCACCTGAGTGTCCAAATTCATCTCTTCAGCCCTCGAACAAACAAATCTATCTATTTTGTTGGTCCTGTCAAGGATTTTTTGCTTTTTGATATGAGTCTCTCTGGTGATATGCCGCTGAACATCTACCTGCATCTTGATGCCTGCATTCCAACTCGTGCCGGCAGACTTCACACCAAAAGTGAAACTCAGTTGTGCCCTGTTTAATGAAAGGCCACTCTTTGGTCCAGGCACTGTTTAATTTGAATTGTAAGCAGCGGCCCCTGATTTTGCCCTTTTCTTCTGCTTGACTGTGGGCTCTGTGCTATCTTCCTCCTCCTCCACCACATCCTCCTCCTCCTCATCATCATCATCCAACATCACCACCTCTTCATTGTCTTTCTCTACTCATTCCTCTATCTAAAAAGGTAGGCTGTGTTAAAAAAAACAACCTGCAGCCTTATAATGACATGGTAGCCTAATCATGACATCTCCATTAAAATTACATGTAGGCCTGGATTTTCCTTGTGCTAACATTGGTAAGACAAGTTCATATTAGGTGAAGGGCACACTGTCCATCTTTTAATGAAAAGGTAGCCTAGTGTAACATTTTTCTTTTTGCTAACAAACAACTGAACATAAATCATTATGTGACTAGCTTATCTGCTGAAGCTCTGCTTGATTCTTCTCTCCATGTCCATGATCCGATTTTCTTTTGAAATATTTCAGCAAGCTCATCTAACAAAATGTAATTTGCACATGAGCCTTTTTATTTAGCAATTACTTAGCCCTCATAACGCTCGCGTGAGAAAACGTTTGCAACTAGTTTAAGTCTTTACTGTCTCAGCACACAATTAGACTGATTAAGCAAGGCTATGTCTGTAGTGACAAGGCACACAATTGAATTAGACAATAGATTATTCGATTTGTTAGGCTATTTTATCTGCTTACCTTGATTAATGTCATCCAAACTTTCAAACGCGCATCAGTGGGCTCCGACTCCGAATTTATACGCTCTGAACTCTCTGAACTTTTCAAACGCAACTGACGTATCAGGTGCATGGTTGTCAGCGAATCAACGACCAGAGAATACTGCCGCGATCACTTTGTAGGCAGATGTTACAGCTGCTAGTCATCAACAGAAAATGAACGGGATAATTTTTTTGATTTATTTAATTTTTTAAATTTTAATTATTTTTTTATTTTGGCGTGACATTTCTTGCGTGTGCGTGACAGCGTGAGATTGATGGTGAAAGCGTGACTGTCACTCCAGGGGCGTGACTGTTGGCAACCCTGCATTAGAGACAATTTGTATGTTTTGACAATGACAAGCAACAGCGAGTCCGACACGGCAAGTTAATCTAATGTATGTTTGGAAATTGTTTATTGTTTGCAACTATACGCAAATTGTATGTGGCATCGATCTTGAAATCCATCTGGAATCTAAGCTGTGTTAATTAATTTTAAGCTAGTACAGACCACGCTCATGTCCACCATTTTGTTTTATTGTAATTACACCACACGTGGCTCACTTCTTGATGTTTTGTAAAGTGTTAAAACGTTTATTGATTGTTGTAAAGTACTTTAAAGATACTGTTAAAAAAGGGTTAAGAAAAGTTATTTAAAGTTCATTAATAAGAAAATGTGTATGTTAAACATAAAGGTAAATGTTTGATATAGTTTACAAGGTACTGTTAAAAAGTCCTTTTCCTGTAGTCCAGGAAAACTTAAGGGGTTTTAAGAGCATTAAAGATGCACTTTTTACAAACGGTGTATTGTATCAGAGACAAGAGAGATGAAAGAACAACACTGTGAGAAAAGGTGTGTTTTGAATTAAGAGTATTTTTGTGTATTTTGGTTTGTTTTAAGAACATAAAATATGTCTAATTAGACAACATATGCAGTTATGATACTGAGTTTAAAATGTATAGACAATGTGAAGATAAACAGTAGCCTTCAGTAAATCAACATGTTAAATGAAGAAATATAACTAATGAGGATTTGGAAAGACAAGCCACGTCTCCCGTGTCAGCATTCTTTCCTTGTGTTTTCAGGTTATCTATAATCTGTCCACAGGCGCTCCCACCTGGGACCCGTTACACATGCAAAATGGAATTATGGCGTGCTCCTCATTGCTGAGATGACATGGATAGGAGCACAGTTGCATCCTTCAAGCAACATCTGCAAGACCTCCACTCGCAGCTGGGAATATATTTCCCAGAATTAGACGCAAGCTTTGAGTGGATCAGAAATCCATTTGGGGACAAAACGCACATTGAGCAAGTCAGTTCCAAACTTTCACCAAAAGAGGTTGACAGCCTTGTGGACATTGCATCAGATGGGACACTGAGAACAACTTTCAGGGAGAGAGGATTGACCGACTTCTGGCTCCACGTCCAGCCTGAGAACCCTGAGCTGGCTGACTCCACTCTGAAATTGTTGATGCCGTTTCCAACCACCTATAACTGAAGTTGGATTTTCCTCCCTTGTTGGTCTGAAAACAAAGCAGCGCAACCGGATTAATGTGGACCATGATATGAGACTTAAACTGTCCAGTTTGGAGCCAGACATTGCTTCACTGGCCCAGAAAAAAAAGCAGCACCATTCTTCTCATTAAGTTGTGTGACAAAAATGAAGTTCCTGTATCTTTGGTAAAACTGTCATTTTATGTTGTAATTTGTGAACTGAAGTTGGCATATTGTTTTGGGGCTATTTTGAGTTAGGTGGTCCTTGAGTGTTTTTTTATTGGTTAAGTGTTCCTTGGTCTGAAAAAGTTTGAGAAACACTGACGTATACATTAGATGAATAAGGTTTTGATCTGGCGCCACCTTGTGTCGACATATAACCTAGCAAGTATGAGATGTGTCATGATTGTACAATTCCTTTAACTTTAACATGTTTCACAATTGCATCACCAAATAGAAACAAGCTTTTACTCGTTTGCATTCATCATGACCACAGCATAAATGCTACAATGCACAAACCAAAATAAAAGTCAACAGAGGAACAGACAATTGCACCAACGGCCAAATAAGGTCAACCACATTGTTGAGCTGACAGGTACATTTTAATGAAAAAGAAAACAAGAAAATAATATATACAAATAATCACTCAACCAGCTCTCCCTTTCACCAACTATAAAAGCTGTCATCACCCCCCGAGATGTTGCTGGTGGAGGAGCTGAGGTCTAGGATCTGATGACTGCTGTCCGTGCCCACCGATTCCACAGTGCTGTCCAGGTGGATGCTGCCGTCCGCAGAGCTGATGTTCTCCATCTCGCTGTCCGCCCCGTCGCTGTCCGCCCCGTCGCTGTCCGGCTCGCTGCCGCTGTCCAGGCTGCTGCCGCTGGAGCCGCCGCTGCTGGAGCCGCCGCTGTTGCTGCTGGTCGTGCTGCTGTCATCTTGGATCACAGTCAACTCCGGAGGCGTGGCTCCTGAGAAACCCAACGACTAAAACATGAACACAGTGATACTTGTCCCATAAAAATTAAATAACGCATGGAGATGGAGGGTCAAAAAAAGTACCAAGTATAATAATTCAGCCAGTGGAACCCTTGTGGAACCCTTGGTCACCCAAGACAATCAAAACAATTGTAAATAAGAAGAGGGAGGGCATCACATCTCGCTGGTGTTTCTAACGGGCACGTCGAGATACACAAGCTGGCTTCCCAGCACGCAGACAAACAGACTAGCTCTCTTTTGGCCCAACCAGCTCGTTCTCTCTGGAACCCAGAGACCACCCAGCATTTAAAAAGAGAAATGTAAAATAAAACCATAAGATGGCACGTGCATGAATAAAGTCGATTGTTTTCAAAAAAAGCCGCGGCACACTGAACGGTGTTGAGCCGTGTTTGAAAATAGTGTTGTGAGGGCCAGGACACTACAGGTGTCCTACACCCGCAGGGCAGCAGGACGCATCTCTGCAGCGCGGGAGGGACCCGCACCGCAACGCTTGCCATCTTGCTTGCTCGTGGCGTTTGACGCACCTCTCACCTTTCCTCTCGTCGACGATCACCTGTCTCCGGGTCTTGGTGGCGGCGCTGAGGTTCTGCACCATGCTGTCGATGAAGTTATCCAGAGGCAGGCAGCGCGTCTGCGAGCGGATCGTCTGGCGGCAGATGGGACACTCGTCTTTGCGCTTGCGCCACTCGCCGATGCAGTACAGGCAGAAGATGTGGGTGCAGTTCAGCACGTAAGCCTGTCGCCAAAAGTAGACAAAAATGTTTAAATTCCATGCATTTGTTTCGATACTTTTCTTTTGCTTCCTTCTTGCTAGAGGGAGTAAAACTTTGGACACATCATTAGAGACAATTAGTATGTTTTGACAATGACAAGCAACAGCGAGTCCGACACGGCAAGTTAATCTAATCTATGTTTGGAAATTGTTTATTGTTTGCAACTATACGCAAATTGTATGTGGCATCCATCTTGAAATCCATCTGGAATCTAAGCTGTGTTAATTTACAAATGCAACTCCAAGATTTAACCTTTTTTAATCAAATTTCTGGTCATGGAGCTCTTTCAAAGGAAATTAAGTTGTCCTTAACAATAACTCCTATGCACAAATAACCAGCAGGATACTCATTCATTGATTGGCGACGCCCTCTTACCTGAATGAAGAGCTCAGAACAAATGATACACTGGAGCTCATTCTCCATCACCTCCGTCATCTGGGTGACCACTTCCTCTTTCTGGGCCCTCTCCTTCTCCTTCTCCTCCTGGTCCACCATGACAGATGCAGCGTAAATGGTGAGTGTGGTTGGAGCAGTCAATGTACAATACATGTCCCAAACAATGAAAGGTACGTCAACTGTCTACTGTAAGCAATGGTTTTGTACTTTGTTTGAAGCAACAATCAGCATACTTGGTTGGCTAATACTACCATTACAGAATGAGTGGGATCGAAATGTGAAAATGATCATACTTACTTTGGTAAGTTCTAGCTCCCTGTTCTTCGCCAAAAGGACTTGTTCAAAGCCTTGCCGAGAATGGGCGAGCTCCTCCATGACGTTCCTTTGCTGTTGGCCGTCACAGGACAGTTTGAAAGACTTGGATGGATTCAAAACTGATGAAATACTATTTGGTTAGATTAAATCAAATTCTCTGCAAACTTTAAATCCATCCTTACCTCCTGTAAGGCATCTTCTAGTTGTTTCTTTAAGACCTCTTCTTCCTGCTTTGTCTTCTGTGCCTTTAAATCAAGTACAACATCACAGACACAATTTAGTGCAGCCACAAGGACATTGTGGAGATTGTACAAAACAAATGGCCTTAGATATATAAGCCCAACCTGAGCCCAATGCTGACACAGGGGAGGTTGTGAAAAAGCAGGTAAAGAAGGGAAAACTGTATTATTGCTGTGAAATTCTCAAGGTAATACCTCAAGATACAAGTCTGGGACCAAAATAAGTTTACAAATTCTGTCTGCCAATCAGCGAGGCAGATGATTCCAACAGTTCTGTAAAGGTCTACAATGGCCTCACATATACAGAACAATAATATCAATGCTGCTTCGGGATTTCTTGATTCTATGTTTTTTTTAATTGAATGCCACAAGTTTTTACTTCAATGAACATTGCAGCAGAAATGTTTGTTAATGGTGTTTACTTTAGATATGGGGACTGAAGTTAAAGGTCAGTCAACCTTTTGCTTCGCTAGCCCTCTGTTTAGAGCAAACGTTTCAACTCATGGTGGGGCCCAGGTAGTGCACTCCTACTTCTACCCTTTTGGAATTGGAAACACAGAGGGCTCACATGACAGCCCCGAGATGCTCTGCTCGGTGACTGACCAGTTGTGCTTTGGTCTGACTGAAGGACTTCTCCAGCGTCTCCATGTGCTGCATCTTGGTGCGCAGCGCTCCCAGCTGGCCCTGCAGCTCTCTAACCTGGGCCTCCTTGGCTGCATCCCCCTGCTGGGACGTGCCCTCCAGCGTGGCCACCTGCTTCTGCTTGTCCTTGACTCTCGCCCGCAGGGTCAGGAGGTTCTGGCTGAACCTGGTGTAGGGAGCAGGTGTGGGATGATAATAATTATTATTATTTTCCTTCATCCGTCAGTCAATTCAGCTCAGAAGGGTCATTGCAACCCGGATGGACAAGGTTACAGTACATTGCAAATAACCACTTTGCCCATCACTGCTACATACATCTGCAGATTGTCCAGTTCGCTGGGACTGTTGGAGTCGTCTAAGATCAAGATGGTGTCCTGCCGTATCCCAGTGTGAAGCGACGGGTCCTCCGACGGCGGCCTGGCCTTCTGTCTAGGTTCTATATCCAGGCCCGGTGCGGCACAGGAAGTGTTTGGCATGGAGCCGCGATAAAGTTTCTGCTTTGAGGAGGTGGACGGCTCCGTTTCATCCGTGTCGAACTTCCTTTTGCTGGTATTGGCCACAGGGACCTTGGGACTCAGACTGTACACCTGCGCCAGGTGGGCTTCTAGTTCTTTGAGGGGCCGTCTAACAAATATATACTCATGCTCCACTTGGGCTCCAGCTGCAGCAACACCGAGCTTTATGGAGTCCCCTAGGCGAAGTCGGTGAGCTCTCTCCGCAGGTATGCGTATCCCATTCACCCACACGCCATTTAAACTCTAGAAGGGCGGGCGGGCGGAAAGATACACTTTTTAAAGTTATGACGATAACAACAATGTTATTATTATAATATGAACTACAGCCAAGTCATTTTACTTTTTTTTGTATGTCCCCTAATCACAGTGAGTCTCAAAGCTTTACGGGCAACATTTAAGGCTTGACACACCACCTAACTTCTCTTAATTGTCGAGAAGGAAACCTTTGGACCGGTGTAGTGTGGGAACCCTCCCCGCAGGGATGCCACAATGGAAATACATAATGGTAGCATAACAAGCATATATTCTAGCTACAAAAATAAGAAAGGAGCAAAAACATTGTACTTGGGTTACTATTACTTGAACTTTGCATACCTTTTTGTCTGTGACAGTCCAATCCCCATCTCCCTTTTGCTTGAAGCAACAGTGCAGTCTGGAGATCATCAGAGGGCAAGACGGCGTTACGAGCTGGTAGGTGACGTCTACACCACGTCCAATCTTGATCTGTCCAGTACACAAACAAGGTTCACATCAGGTTAGTCATCGATTGAAGTGACGCTTTGCATCTAGCTTCGTTCCGGAGTTGTAATTGAGTGTATATCGTACAAGCTAGTTGCATCGAGCAAATGTATTAAACGTATTAACGTAGGTAAGCCAAAATATTACGTGTTTAAAAACGGCTTGCATTTGATCAATAAGGTCTGCCTGGTGAGTTTAAACCGCTAGTGTTACTATACTTAAATGTAGCTAGTGTTAAAGAAAAATGAAAGATAGCCTGTGATTTAACTAGCAAACGCGAACCTCTTGATTCTCCAGCAAGAGAAGCCAGTCTGCATTCCTTCCGACCCGCGTCAAACAGCATGCTTCAGGGATTGAGGATTCTTGCTTATCACATGCTGAGGACTTGGATGTCACTGTTTCCATTTTTAACTCATCCTATATAACTAATTAAAAACACTGAAATTGATATAAATAAAGCCCAAACTTGCTAGGAGCTTCTTCTTGCTCTTCTTCAGCTGTTTTGTGTGTGCGTGGCGGGGGAATTACTGCCGCCCTCTGTACAGGAGACGGAATCAGACCGGCGATAAGTAACAAGTACAAAAACATAAAGATACCAAAACTATGGATAAAATTCTGTAAATCATTCCGGTTGCTTGTAGAAACGGCTGTAGTAAAAAAACAAAAAAAACAAACGCGTAAGCAATGCACGGTGGTTTCCATGGAGTTAATTGTATGTGTTTGTATATTTTCTCTTCTCTACTTTCGTGACGACGCGTAACATCTGTGCATCTATAAAAACGTCAACATTGCAACCATGAATGAAACCACTGTTTGTTGTAACGTGGCCCATCCCTCAGCGCGCTAAAGTAGTGTCAAAACGCAGCTGGGACATGTGCCAATAAAATAAAATAAAATAAAATGGAAGGAACGAGAGATTGGAAGTGTGGTTTAGATTCAGTCATTGCAGTTTTGCAACGATGAAAAGGGTTTTGTTGAGAAAATTAACACAACTTTCAATTGACAATATATCAGGTTTATGATGCAAATATATAGATAATTGTACCTAAAAAAATAAGAATTATAAATACGTGACTAAATATGATACATTGTCAATTTAAACGATTTGTTCTCTATGAGCAGTCAACACTCAAGAAAACATGTCCCACTGTTTATTATTTATTATTTTTTTCTATTTAGGTGTTTACATAGCTATTCGATTCTGCTTTATTTAAATAATTATGCCAAGGTTAATGGTATACTCAAAGTGTCATCTCTTCTTTCCCTTTACTAAAACTGTTGTATCCTGTTTGTATCCACTGTGCTCTTTCTCGTGTCCCTTCTCGACACTCCTCATTCTCCTCCAGACCTGCCAACTGCCACATCTCTGTTTACCTCAACTTGCAGGCCTGCTGCAAGTCGGACACACATTACACACTAACACATTTAGCCTTTAGCGACAGTGTTCAGCCCCAGTCTATACAATAAGGTAATTAAACAATTCATATCATTCTAAAATTATTAATTATAATACTAAACTAAAGTTTTATTAAAAAGATATGTGATATGGGTATTCGAATTGATTCCCCAGTAGTACAATAACCAAAAGGGCGGGACTTCCTGTCTGTTCCGGATGCAATACATTGACCGAGCAATAAGGGCTTGGTCGCCGGTTGTTTTCAACACAACGGTACGCCTTTGGATAACGTCCTTACCTGTCTAACGACGATGCCACAAGCGTTGTAGAGTAAAATCGGCGATGCTAACCCCGAAAGTACTTCGCATAACGAGTGTGTGAAAATGTCTGATGTCACTAAGACTATCCAGAAATGGCATGCGAGTTTCAGTAAAGGGACAGACTTTGATTCGTGGGGACAATTAGTGGAGGCTATTGATGAGTACCAAATGTAAGTTAATCAACATGTGTCATACAATTGCCTCAGTTTGACCTGTTTTCTCAGTATCTCTATCCACTCCCACGACGAGTGTCTTCTGTATCATCTAAATACCCTTGCCCATGCATTGTTGCACGCCATCTATATGCTGTTCAGCCAGTGACTGCATTTGTATTACCCATTCATGATATTAAAAGCAGCCTTGGACCAGAGATATCGGACTCGCCATGTAATTATTACCACGTTTCCCACCATTCAAGATAATCTGCGGCCATACATTTCAGTATGTGAGGTGTGGTCCTTTTAAACTGTGTGTGTGTGTGTGTGTGTGTGTGTGTGTGTGTGTGTGTGTGTGTGTGTGTGTGTGTGTGTGTGTGCGCGTGCGTGCGTATGCAACAACCTTTCTCAGGTGACAGCCAAAACCCTTTTGTTCTTGTAGTGCAAGCATTTATATCTCTCCTGAAAGAAAAAATAATAATTGTGCACCTTATCATGTATCCTCCTAAATTATATGCATTTTGGAAATGTTTGATATGTGATAATATACAAAACTTGACCTGCTCTCTTTACTTTGTCAATAATTGTTGATCCAGATTGGCACGCCAGCTCCAAAAAGAGGTCCAGTCAACCAATTCCACAAACTTCACTGAAGATCAGAAGGTATTCAAGCTGAACGTTTAAGCATAAGTTGAGCTTTATAATCTTAAATGAGGTTTAAAATATAAAAGAAAAGGGAATAACTAGTTAAGTTTAAGTCAGATACCATGTCTTTGATACTCTGGTACTATAGATACAATGTATTTGTGCATATGGGCTGTTAGAATAGTATTTAGAAGGAATTGGCATATTTTAATATACATTGTGTAAACTACGCCACAGCATGGACCCTCAGGGAAAAAACAAATATAGTATTGTCTTCTTAATTGTACACATTTGTTGCTCTTCAGAAAACATTAGGCAAGTTTGCAACATGTCTGGAGCTGAGAAGTGCAAGTTTGCAGGTCTGTATAAAACCGTTATTTTGCTTCTATATGTTAATTGATTGTGTACAATCAATCAACATACTCTTAATTATGAGTCTTTAATCATACCACTTATATTTATTAATAGTATAGCACAGTTGCATTTATTATGTTGTGTATTTTGTTTGTTATTGTTTTGGCATAGTGTTCACAGCCAACGGAAGACTTCAGGTTAGAGGACCTGAAGACATTGGAGCCCAGTTAGTATTAATCGACTTGAGAAGAAATAATGGTGCATTTGCAGCCAACTCATTTTGCAGAGGCAAATAAACACACTTTGACTTATGTTTATGTCTTTCTCCATAGTAATAAAAAATATACTGACTTACAACAAAGAATTCCCCTTTGATGTCCAGCCGGTGCCATTAAGGTGAGACTCAAGAAAAAAACATCCAACAACCTTTAATAGGGAGGTTTTCCAACACTGATAGTTATATCAGTATAGCAAAATACATTTTGGTATACATTGTCTGATGTTAAAGAGACATTTATTTTTCAGATGTAAAGTCATGTTAGACTTTTTACATTTGTAATTTAGAACATGAAATCTCAATAAGCAACCGTCAAAGGTCTTGTGTCCGTCTAGTGTTTATTAAAGTATTTAATAGCATCGGTACCTGGTTTGGATGAGGCTTTAGCGTTGAGGTATTTCTTCCAAAATAACATGATTAAAACTTTAAAACGATCAGAAAAATCCTAGCTCCAGGGGAAGAGGAGAACCTGGAGCTGGAAGAGGAAGAGGATGCTGCAGCAGGAGCTGGGTCTGCTGAGACCTTCCCTTCTCAAGTATCAGGTACTACAGCACGCCTACAGCGCCACCACCAGCAATGCTTCATTCTCATCTTCGCTAGGATTAGCTTTTAAACCCAGAGGATCGCCAGACCTCTGTAATAACACAGTGCACCGGATGATACCATCCCCATAATTGTAGCCTATTGTCAGAAATGTACACACACTAAGCTGCTAATCAGTGGTAAACATCAGTGAAAACACTTGCCCATATTGGTTTTGCCACTGCAGTTCATTGTGCACTCAACGTTGGTGCAGTTTGGTATTATCATTCACTTTCCTTTTTGTTAAAAGAAACATAATGTGTGAGTGTCTCACGAGGCTGGCGTAGTATGGGGCTGCCTAACAGTATGTGTATTTTCAAGAATACTTGACCATATTTAGAATGCCATATTTAACCATGGTCTGTTACAGGTACATTGTTACCACGGTTACCCTCAGAGCCCAGCATGACACTTCTTACACTTAGGATTGATAAAATTGGCTTGAAGGATGCTGGCCAATGCATCGACCCCTACATGACCATCAGTGTAAAAGGTATGTATGTGCATGTAAATATTCCTTCTATTGCTACAGCTGAATGTGGAAAATAATGGGGATGATAGGGATCCATTAAATAACAATATTTCTTTATAAATTAGAGATAAATAATGATAAATAAACATTATTAAGGTTGGAAAGATACCCTGGCATTCCATTGCACCTAAAATGTTGATGTTCTGCTTTTCAAATTTTTTTTTTTGTCTATTAAACCCCTAACATGTCTCCTCTGTTCAGATGTGAATGGGATTGACGTGAACCAGGTGCAAGATACCCCTTTGGCCACCAGGAAGGAAGACACGTACATCCACTTCAGCGTGGAGGTGGAGATCCAGAAACACGTGGAGAAGCTACCCAAAGGTACCTCCTTTAGACATAGGGCCGTGCTGTTTAAATGCACCATTTTCTGATCAATGCAGGGGTTTGGTGACCATGCTTTGTGTTGGTTCAGTAGCATGAAACTGTGCGTCGTGTTTTTATAGTTTTCCATCATCGAATGTAAACCTATATTTTACAACTTTTTTGTTCAAACTGTTTTGTGACTTATTCACAATTTTTTCTTTTTCAAAATGATGTGTGTCATGAGTGTCTAGAGACTAAAACCATTATATCAATGACTTATTTACGGCAGCCATAATCTTTGTTCAAAGTTTCGAGAGTCTAAAGACTTAAACCATGACATCATTCCAGAGATTTGTTTTTCCCTCTAAATCAATTTAGGTCTATGTAGAATATTGTTTTGCAATGATAAACGTACAGTGTAGTTTTACAGTTTTAAGCCATTAACTTCCAATGGTTAAAATGTTGAACCACAAGATGAGGCACTGGGTATTTAATACAATAATACAAATAAATAAGTAATACAACGTAATTTCTGTTTTGTTGATTTATCTGCTGTCTGCAGGAGCGGCCATCTTCTTTGAATTCAAGCATTACAAACCCAAGAAGAGGTTTACCAGCACAAAATGCTTCGCCTTCATGGAGATGGATGAAATTAAGCCCGGCCCAATTGTGATTGAGCTGTGAGTCTCCTTTCCAATGTCTGAGTCCTTATAACTAAGGATGCACAGATAGCAATACTTTATTATTTGAATGTATGGCTAATTAATGGCTGTTCCTGATATAAAATTGATTTTAAATTATCGTAAAACTACTGGGTAACATTAGTAGTGAAATAGTGATATCTCCAGTTAATCGTGTCTTTCATGGTGTGTCTGTTGTGGTGTCAAGGACCAATTCCTTCTGTTCCAAACTGCTTGTGCCACAGGTACAGGAAGCCCACTGACTACAAGAGGAAGAAACTCCAGCTCATGACCAAGAAACCACTATATCTCCACCTCCATCAGACGCTGCACAAGGACAGCTGAGGGAGAACCTGCTACATGCCTGGAACTGCCTGGTGCCACCACTTGTTAAGCTACACACCCGCATCAGCCTCATCAACCGTTTATAACCCAGCCAATCTTTGGTGTGAAAAATTAACACAGCAAGTCAGCAATACTTACTTGAACCACGGTTGGTTCGCTCTTTCAACCGCGCTATTGAATGTGCATTTCCAATTTTTATTTACTCAAACCAATAATGACACAATTGAGTCCTCGTCTACTATGGAAATTCAAACTTTCATCTTTTTGGGGTTTTAACCAATGAAACTACTTGAATGGATTGAAGTATAAATGCGAACGGATTTCAAATTAGGCACAAAAATATATTTTTTGTTTTAAAAGATGTGATGCAGTCCCAGTAAGAAGGAAAAGACAGTGCTTCCTGAATCACTTTGCATTAAATATGGTTGGATTCATATCCCATGGGTTATCTCTCCATTTGAAATATCATGGTAATGTTTTTTTTGTATTTTTGTAATATCAGGCGATAAATTAACCCTCAAAGATAACACTAACTGAACGAACATTTGTGTGTGTGCGTTTTATATGTGTATGCGAGGGCATGAATGGATAAATAATCATGTGCAGTATTTGTGGACATACAGTAAAAACATATCAAATATTTACACTGCTTTCATTTCTAATAAACTTTACATTTAAAACCTGCATTTCTCTTCCGTTCTTTAGTATTTTTGGCTATGTGTAGGTATAGGTGTATCTTTACCAAAGATGTGCTTCGAGATACTTTTTTTAGTATTTATTGACTGACTTAACCTCAGGATGCATAACTTTTAGGTTTATATGTACTGGATGTAACATTGAAATGGTTTAATAGTTATTCCTGATTGTTCATACTCGTCAATGCCATCTAGTCTGAATTGCTTCATTTTGAAAGAATGAAAAGCTGTGAGAAAAACATCAACTGGCTTTGAGGTATTTGAAAAGAATGCTCTCCCACCCTGTGCCGTTTGAAATGGGGCCGAATTACGGACTCCTGCATCCCTGTAACTTCTCGTAACTTTAGCTATATAAATTAGAAAGTCACCAAATAATCTACAGAGAAAATTTTATTTTATTCCTAGAAAGTCTTAAATCTTTAAAGAATCTTTAAAAAACCAACACTAAATGTTTCCTTGAGGCAATTTAGCTCGGAGGGATTTGCAAAATACTTTAAGATGCTTCAACATCAAGAGAGATCTTACAATGTATTAGTAACTGCCACAACGCATTCCTAAGAGAATGCAAATAGATCCAAGGCATTCAGAAAGAAATTAAGCACTTTCATGTTCAACGTGTATAACCAAAGAAAAGCTTATGGAGGATTTTGCACTGTTTATTAATAACATTTCTAAGATCATACTAAAATAAGTTATACATCTGGCCGTCAAATTACACATTTCCTCGCACCGTTTTTTCTAAAACGCCCTGCCCCATATTTTCCTTAACTATTTCCACAGGAAATGACATGAAAACATAAAAAGTTTCCCCTCTTAAAAAACGCTATTTGCTAAAACAAAAAGTTCAGTCATTGAATAGAAATATTATTGCACAATAAGCATTCTTACATGTAGCAATCCTCTTCCATAATCATACAATTTCCCGCAACACGATTGATTTGATATTGAAATGCAAATATGTTTTTAATAATATAATTATTTTCAATGCAGTTTTTTTCTCTTCATAATTAAATGAATTGAAGTAGGAAAATAAATCAGAAATACAGACAGCATCCTTGATTATAGTGGTCAATGTGGGTATTCCTCTTGCTGTCTGTCGGTAGGCAATGGGTTTGGTGGTCAAGGCTCGGCCATACTGGTCATGGAGTTCACAGAGTCCTGGGGGGCCGCGTCCCGCCTCGCGTCCTGCCGACCCTGTCCAGGGCCGGCCGCCGCCGCCGCAGAGGGGGGCCGCTGGGTGTCTGGCGGGGGTGCGTGCGCGTAGCCGTCTCCGTGTGGTGGTTGGTGAGGCGGGACGCCTCCTGGAGCAGGTGGGTAGGCCTGTCCGGGAGGGTACCCGGGTCCGGGTGGTCCCGAGTAGCGCATGTCAGGGGAGAAGGGTGGCTGCGGTCCCAGTGGTCCGCGGAGGCCTGGTGTGGGGATGGACCCAACGGTTTGATTCAGTGGGGTGAAGGAGTGATGCAAAGCTCAAAGGACAAACTGCTACATGCATGCATGGCAAGTGAGATCTACTGGTACTATTTCAGCACTATAAAACAAGCCAAACTTGGTGTTAGCTGGCTAACATTTGATCACAACATTCAAATGTTAGCCAGCTAACTTTTAATTTCAACAGCGATGAAACCTTGGCAGACTATAAAACAAGGAAAGCACGTGCTTCCAACAAAAAAAAACAACCACCCGACCAACGCTAAACCTGAGCCGACCAAGAGCCCGCCGACCGATGAGTCGACCTATGAGGGCTCAGCCCTAGGGCCTAGTCCCGCCCCCGGCCCCCTTTACCGTGTGGTCCGTAATGTGGTGGCGGCAGCTGAGGCCGCATGTGGGGCGGCGGCGGGCCCCTGGGCTCCGGCCGGGGGATGAAGGCGTGCCCGTTGGGCGGGCGGGGGCCGTACTCCCCTCCCATGTACCCCGGCGGCGGGGGGCCACCGTTGGCCCCCGGCGGCGGTGGCCGGAAGTGGAGAGGGGGAGGGGGCGGGCCGCGGGGGCCCATCATCCCGGGGAGCGGGGGGTACATGGGGCCGAGCGGCGGGGGCCGGTACAGGCCCGGGGGCAGGGGGGGGCCGTCGTAGTGCACGTCGTGGGGGGACCCCCGGGACGGGTTGGAGGGCGGGGAGTCCATGATGGCGGAGGAGGAGAAGGAGCCGGGGCCCTGGGGGACACAGAGCTGGGGTCAGTGGGGGTCTTGTAAAGTTGTGATGTTAAGTCACACGGGGGATGAGTCAAGACAGAACCGCAGCCCAGAGGAAGTATCAGTAGTAGTAGTAGTAGTAGTAGTAGTAGTAGTAGTAGTAGTAGTAGTAGTGTGTGAGCCCAGGGTTACCCACTCAGTACCAGTAGTCATACACCAGCATTTTCCAGAGCAAAAATCAAGCCTCAAAACCACGCACAAACACACACAAGCACCTTTACTCTGCAACACAACCGCAGTACATTGAGGTAACATTCCTGCAATGCTGTGAGAACCACAAAAAGAATCACAAATCCAGCCCACTGATTAGAAGAAGCGGAAACACTCGGTCTCCTTCCCAAAGTCAGCTTGAGCAAAACAACCAGAGCGAGGTCTATCCAGTGTTAGGTCGTCTCCACACCTGGTCTTCAGCTGCCTTCATACTCACTGGCTCTGGCTCCTCATCACAGACCTCAGCCAGGGGCTCAGAATCTACAGTCTGCTTTCAGACATACATAGGTGGGCATGAATTCAGGGCCCAGCAAAGTGCATTACAGACGACATAAGAGGCACAGGGGTCACAGGTGGATGAATAATAAGGGGTTGGTTCCAGAGAGCCAGAGAGAAGGCGCTCACCGAGTCGTCCCTGGTGGCCGGAGACGAGGTCCGAGGGCCCAACATGTCTGAAAGAGTCCAACGAATGACAATAAATGAACCAAAGTTGAAAGTTGAAATCAAAAACCGTTCCAGTCCCTCTATCAAGAATGGCTCCTGCAAACTGACGTACCCATTCGAGGGCCGTGTTTGTTGTCATGGTAACGGCCCTGCGGGTCAGACGGAGGCCGGGGACCTGGGAGAAGAACCACGAAGATAACATGAGATCAGATACATGGACCCATAGAAAGTAGGAAGGCAGTTACAGGAGATGCAACCCACTGTATTTTGTCTACCTGCATTGAGAGGACATTGCAACAATTGATAGCAATGTTTGAATGCCGCGCGTGAGCACCAAAGGCATTACCCAGCAGCACCTTTACTCTCCACTAACGAAACGTGCCAGAATCTATGGTCCAATGAAACCACAAAGAAGGGCTCAGGGCTGGGACTGACCGTAGCGATCGATCCTCCTGTCCCCCAGTGGGGCAGAAGGGGCCCGCCGGGGATCCTCCATCCTGGTGGGGGGGGATGGGGCCCCGCCGCTGACAGGAGAGGGCCCGTAGGAGTCCCCCGCTGCTGCCGTTCAATTAGAAACACACAAGGGAAAAAGCAGGGGGGCAAATTACTGCCTTTTTGTTCAAACGGCTCGTTTGAGCTTGCGCCATGGAAACAACGGGGGTACGGTTGAGTGTGATGGGGGAATAGACCATTCCATACAAAGTCAAATTTGCCACAAAAATCAATGAATGTTTCCCTTTGGTCAGAGCAATCAGAGCAAATTGGGAGTTCAATTTAAAAGCACACAGTTAACAGAAGGGGAACGTCCACTTTTGTTTGGAGGTGACGCAGGCGGGCAGGGACAACAGGGGGACTAATCATCGGGTGTCCTGGGGTGCTGTGGCTCCACCGCCCTGCCACCCGGGTTCCTATTCTACAGGGAGAAGTGACGGGGGACTTTACCTGGGCGGGCCCCAACGCGTCCCGGGTTGGGCTGGAACAGGTGGGCGCGGTACTCGTTGAGCTGGGACGACAGCAGACCCAGCCTGGTAGGAGGTAAGAAGGAACAAAGAGACACGTGGGAGATTTGAACAAATGCTATTCAAACGCAGATAACAGCGCCGAGGTTTAAATCGAGCAGACCCATCGGGCCAGAGCGCACGTGTGGATAAGACGCTCACTTGTCCCGCAGCCTCGACGTCTCAATCTTCTCCTGGTTCACCGCTCGCTCAGCCGTCCGCGCGCTCATCTGGACACGAGAGGAACAGACGGCATCGTAAAGGGTGATTGAAGTAGATTCACACAAAACAAATCCTCTGGAAAATAAACAATCCCATCAAAATGAAAGCAGAACAGGACATCATATTCCAACGTACCCAATTTGAATGAGTCTTATTCTCCTGCTCTTTAATCTGTCAGAAAGACAAAAAGAAAACAGAAAACAACGGCGGTCACAACCAACACCGACTCGGGAGCACAGCGATCAGGGCGGCGGCGGCCCGCGCCGGAGGGGGCCGGACGGCGGCGTACCTGTTCCTTGTAGGCCACCTCGGCCTTCTTCATCTGATCCTCCATCTCGCTGATGCGCTGCCGCAGCAGCTTCACCTGGGACTCGGCCTCCAGGGTCTTGCCGCCGACCGTGGACAGCAGGGTCTCCTTGTTGCGCCGCTCCATCTCCTCTTTGGTCAGCTTCCTGGGCAGGGCGCGGGCAAACGTGAACGGGCACATTGCGTCTCGTCGGTTTATGGAAAAGGGACGGGTCGACACTGACTGCGGCGGCCGCATGCCTCAGGGGATGCGCGTTTGAGGTGGCAGGGATGAGTGGGGGGGGGTGGGGACGATGGCGATTATATGTCCTGACAGCGCTCGAGTTGGAATACAGCACAAGCAGTAACAGCTACGCGTCGAGCTATGCTCTGATTTTGTGGTTAACTGAAGATAAGTGCAGATATTGCAGAAGTCATCGTTTTCCCCCAAAAAATAATTGCAGCAATAGAAACACCTCCAACCTGATCCAAGCATCAGATCGCAAGACCAGGAAGGAAAAGGTCCAAGGCTTTCCCTTCAACCATGAGGGGGATAAGTGACACAAGGGTAGGGAGGTGTTTACGAAGGTGACTTACTGCTGCAAAGCATTCTGCTTCTGCTGGTACATCTCGGTCAAGATCTCATTCTTCTGCTCGAGGATCTTGTACTGATTTTCAATGTGGCTCTTCTCGCTCTTTATGGTGGCGATGGAGTGCTCCAGCTCCTGGTGTTGCTCTGCAGGGGAGCACAGTAGGCGCCAGTCAATTATAATGTTTGAGCCCCAACCACCTCAGGAATAGTCCTGTGCACAGCATTACCATCAACTCATTGTGGAATATCCCTAGTATTTGAAAGACCTTAACCATATGAAACACGCGCGCACACGCACACGCACACGCACACGCACACACACACACACACACACACAAATTGTGGTAGAGAATTGCCCTGAACTCAATAGTTTAAAATGTGATTGGCATACCTTCAAGCACCTTCCTAGTCTTTTCCTCATTGAGGAATTTGGCCATGAAACCGTTCCGCTCCTCTTCAACCACAAACAGAGTGGTCTGGACCTGCAGAAACCAGACATAACCCCTTAGACAGAGCTTAATGATAAATAACTCACTAACTGAAAAGTTGATGAGGGGCATTTTGAATATAATTGAGAATTCAATATAGTTAATTAATAGTTAATAGTTAATTAATCATTTGATATTCTTTGACAATTACGATTATTATTATTGCAGCACATTATTTTGTTGTTTCTCCGCCTCGTCGAGGAGCAAATTTAACCCATAAGGAAAAAACATC
This sequence comes from Pollachius pollachius, assembly GCF_949987615.1. Classification (NCBI taxonomy): domain Eukaryota; kingdom Metazoa; phylum Chordata; class Actinopteri; order Gadiformes; family Gadidae; genus Pollachius; species Pollachius pollachius. The sequence goes on along the minus strand of NC_136949.1, from coordinate 11,293,951 downwards.
CAAGCCAATAGTTAATAGTCTTAATCCAAGCCAATAGTTAAGGTACTTTACCAGTGAAACGTCCGTCATCTGCTTGATCCTGTTTTTTATCATCGTTTTCTTATCTGTCAAGAAGATGGGGAAATGAAAGTCAACATTCCAATAGGTTCAAACACCAGCTCTCAGAACGTAAAGGCCTGTACACACACACACACACACACCGAACTGAAGGCCTGTACGCACACACCGAACATGGCTCACCGTTTGGTAGCTCGCCGTTGGCTAGCACTTGTGTGTCCCCTTTTTGGCAATCAAAAGCATCCAGGTCACCCAGAAGATTAGACAGTACCTGATGGAATAAAACACAAAGATGTAGACCTACTCCGACGCACACACATGATAAGGCAAGGCGAAGATGAATGTGATTATTAAAACCAAGGGCCGTGGGTGTAGCAACAGTGGACAGTGGACAGTGGTCAGGGCGGACCTCCACATTGTGATCTTTGAGGGTGACCAAGTCTTCAAGCTCCTTCTGGGACTTTTGGTAGAGCTTGATCCGCTTGCTCAGGTCCTCGTGTTTTTCCTCCCAGCCTTTCATGGATGCCTTGAGCTGTGGGAAACATCAAGTCAAACTAAGTTATTCTTGGAAAAATGAATGCATCAAAATCAATTGCAGAATTGCAGCCCCACAGACATCAAGTTTAATTTCCTCTTACCTCATTGTTTTGTTCCTTCAGCACTGCATAATCCCTCTCTAGACATTTCTGCTGGACTCTTCGTGCATTCTCGTGCAGCTTGGCCTCATCCAGGAACACGGTGGCCTGTGGGAAGACACAGCAGGCCGGTCACTTAAAGCGCCACCTAAACACGGCCCGACATCAGTGAGGGTGAACAGCACATACCTGCTCGTAAGCTTGCTTGCTCTTCTTCCGGCTGAGCTGCAGCTGCTCGTTGGCCTTCATCAACTGTTCGATCTGTTACATGAAAACAGAAGCACAGGGCTATTAAGGCAAAGGGGGGGGGGGGGGGGGACGACAAACCAATGAGAATTCACACTTAAGAAAAAGGTAGGAGATGAGATGTACTTTGGCGTTGTCCCTCTGATTGTTTGCCTTCTGCTCGTCAAAAAGCGCTGAGTGGGATCGGACTTCCTCTTCGAATCGCTTAGTTTGTTTTTCTGACTTTCCCAGTTTCCGCTGTAAGCAGAAAAAGCCATGTTCATCATCATCAAGATTACATAACCCGTCTCTCTTAATTTAAAGCCACATTAAGAAGACTAAATTAGGCTACTCAATACAGAGAGAAGTCCAACAGCAGTCTTGGTAGGTTACCATCAAATCGATATCTATAGATAACATATGTAGCTCACCTCTAGCTCCTTATTCTTTCTCTGGGCATGACAAACGCTTTCTTCAGATTGTTTCTTTTTTTCGTGTAAATCCTGAATCTGTGAACAGAGGCATTTCAAAGAGAGGGATCAACATGTTGTTCTAATGATCCCAATGAGAGAATATAAATATAGGTCATATTATAGGTCATTGATTCACCTGGATACCGGACTTACCATTTGCTGGAGCTCTGACACCTTTAAAACCGCATCTTCTTTTCCTTTTTTGAGCGATGTTATTTGGTCTTTAAGCCACTTGTCAGTCACTTTACAAAACACAACGAAAAACACTCAGAACACATGATTGATTCAATTACAAATGTAATCATCTTTTCAGATCATGCAGATAAGTCAATTTATTGTTAAGACTTACCAAGATACTCCTTCTTTTTGACCTTAAAAAAAGGGATACATTCAAAGATTACGAGTTAATACAATCGTAGAATAATCGCAAAAGCAACACAACCTTTTAAACTTGTATGAGAGTTCAGAAGTGTGTGTGTTAATAATGCTAGTGTCACAACGCTTACAGCCAGAATGGTATTCCATATGAAGACCACGATGGTGAAGACCCCGACCAGGGCCGTGACAATAACGGCTCGCCAAGGACAGCCGAGCAGGGTGTCCCCCGGTCGCCATTCTTCTGGCAGAAGGGAGATCACCTGGGTATACGCAGAGGCAAACACACGCAGACACGGGGTCAGGAACACAATGTTGGCAGAGAAGATGGAGAGGGTGGCGCGGGATTTTATCTAAATGACACACTAGTATTACCATAGCCTCCGACGCACGGACTGTTTTAAGAGTGACCCAGTCCAGGACTTGTTAAATGTGTATCCGATATCATTCATTATTTACAACCTCAGGCAGTATCAATCCCTTTCAGATGGAAACCTTATGAACTACACAGACAACAACCTGATCGTATATATGAATTGACCAATGATTTACATGCAACAATAGTGGCAGAATACATCCTTTTCACATCAAAGACAATGCTACACCACTACGCTGCTACCAGTGGGATATTGCAAATGGTTAATGAAACATTAAATAAGAATCAAAAGCTGGCAGCTAGTCAAGGCTTTAAAAAAAAGGGCAATCGAAGGATCATACTGGAATGCAATGAGCTCTGGCCAGCAGCACGGCCAGATAAACCTTTGAGCCAAGCATGATGTCGATAGATCAAACATTCCAGATTGAGAAATAATCATAGATTAGGGCCTATATTTTACGAATACATTGTGTTGCCTGGATTATAGTCAAGTGCATGGTTACAGTTTTGCCCTATATACACAACCATCTCAAGTTTTACCGTTTGGAAATTGTTCATTTGTTCAATTAAAGGCCAACACTACTATAGCACAGGGCTCAGATATCGTAATCTTGTCAGGGTAATCGTTTGTCATTTGTTATTTTGGAAAGAGACCCGACTAAATGTTGTCTACTTACATGCTGTAGCTCCTTTATGAAAAACAGGTATAGTTGATCAAATTTGATCACAGGGCGAGATAAATCACTCTCCATGTTTTATGGCATTAACCCAGAAAGCACTCCCGGACTAAGGCAACGCGCGCTATCTGTCAGCAGGCAGCTACCACGAGCCTCCTACCGCCCTACTTTGAAGCAATGTATCGTTAAACCCAACGACCATCAACCTCAACCACCACCTGCAGGGTTGTATACATGGTAAACGTCATGAAGACTAATTGATCCCGATATTTGGAGGTCGGCGGTGTTCGTAAAGCGATCCACGAAACCCCATCCGCGGTAAACAGAAAACAGGGCTGACCAGCTGATTAAGCTAACACGGTTAGTAAAAAAAAAACCTGACAGAAAACGCTACTTTCGCTTTGAAGGTATAGGAAGACGCAAATTGAGGACAGGCACACTGCTCTAGGGCCACACAGCGATTTAACAACGCTACTTCAAACGTCAGATTATTTGAACCATAACCACTTAAGATACATATGCTGTGCTAGCCGGATAACAGCCGGTTGTGAGTTGAACTTCAGCCCTACGCTACCCAACACGTCAACAGAGGGGGAGGACAGAGGCAGTACACAATGCCTCCAGAAACGCCGTGCTAGAGACCCCTAGTGGGCCAATTGAGCACATGTTCTGAGTATCATTCTGTTGGATAAAACATGCAGAATTGCTTTTGGAGGTGTACAACTGTAAATCCTGGGCTGAACCTCAATAACTGTAGAATAACACATCATTAACACATACCAGAGGTATAATCATAACCGAAGATGTTTGATTTGTCTTTAAAATATCCTACATTAAAAAGTAAATGGTCGGATTCACCAAAATAATATATAGAGGGACATTTAATAAGATAATAGCTTACATATAAATTAAACCATATTCCCACTGTGCAAATCAATATGATTTAAGGTTGACCTGTCCCATGGTCATCAAGAGAATCCTTACATGGTTCTATAAGGGTCTAGATTCAAGCTTTTTTTCAAACTCACCACGATCACCCAATGGGTCACACTTGTCTTCATCATGGAAAGAAGACAACCACTGTAAAACAGTCCACTTGAGAATAAACCCATTATTTCTTCTTCTTCTCCTCCTTCTTCTTGTAAATCCCCCACTGGCGTCACTGTGTCCAGAGAACCTGAATGTTAATAAAAATAAACACCAGTTAAAATAAATTTCAAACCATGGATTATCACTGTTTCTCAAACTGTGTAGGCCTTCAGAAGCTAACGCAATGTCCTTAAATGTGGGAAAAAGACAAACATAAATGTTGAACTCTTCTTACTTGGGAGATAGACTTGCATAATGAGAAGGCTATGGTTAGGGGGCATCATTTGTATATGCAGGGGGCCAAGTTAAACCACCTGAGCTTAAGCAAGAAGATACAACTCTATTTTAAGACGGCAATCGAGAAGCTTTTGACTCACAGTCAAGACGCGCTCTCGTGTTCCCCCTGTGTAAACTGAACTGTGTGCGCAATGAGTGTTCAACCAACACCGCCCGACGGATCAACAAGCTGCCCACCTGAGGAGCTCTTCAACTCCACGCTGAGTCCCAGGTCAAAGGGCTTCTCCAGGACAGCTGGTGGGATCTTCTGCATTTCTTCCGCCCCACCGTAACTGGGTTGATTGTCTTCGTTCCTGTTGAAGTGTCCCCCGTCTGCCCCCACACTGAGGTCAGTGCCTTGGTGGGCCTCGTCGAACGCCCCCTGCTCTGCATCACTTTCTGGCTGCTTCTCTGTCACGTCGGGGACCACAACGCTGCCATTGTTCTCCTCGGTGGGACCATCGTCTTCCTCGGCCCGGACGACGGGTGGGAGGATCTCTGCTCGGACTTCTGGGTTGTGTGATGTGTAGTCAGCTTTGGAAACAATGTAAATCACGGAAAAGATATTGTGATAGCGTTTTTGTCAGGAATGCGACACACATCTCCATGCTAAAATGTTCGATACACCTGCGTGCTATAGTTTTGGATGAGCTACATCACAGAGAAACGGCATTCTCATTGAGGTTGTCATGGTATATGCTGAAGTGGGTTCAGCGATGCAAAAGGTACATAGTATTTTGGTTTGCTGTTCTGTTTCAAACCAAGATATGGTTAAAATGTAAAATAAGAACCACATGAAACCCTTTAGGGGATAATAAAAACACACCTTGGCGAGGCACTGGTTCTCCATTAGCCGTCAGAGGTGTGCTGTCGCTGGCCGCAGAGTACTTCTGCCGCAGTTTGAACACGAGCTCCTGAAACTCGTCCAGCAGTTTAGCCTCCTCGTCGAACAGGACCCCCTCCTCCACGTGCTTGGCGTCATACGGCTTCAGGTCCCTGCTGTCCAGCATCTTCTCGATCTCATCCAGGATGGCGTTCTCCGAGGCCTCCAGGATGGCGTCCAGAGACTTCTCGATGTCCTCGGCGGGGGAAATGTCGTTGAGGCGCGCCGCCTGCAGCTCCAGGTCGAGGTCGGCGAATAGGGCCTCGGCCTTGAGGAGGTCACTGAGGCTGAGGAACTTCCGCATGCGCTGCATGTCCTCGTCCTTGAAATGGGCACGCATGAGGGTCAGCCTCAGCACGTCGTCACCGTATTCCGGCTCCGGTGTCGTGGGCGCGTCGCTCCCTGTCGAGGGTTCGTATGTTTCTTCGCTGGGCTCGGAGTGTGAAAGGGCGTTTTCGTCTTCGAGTAATTCACCCCGTTCCATCTCCTCCTCCTGCATGTCATATTCTTTTGATGGCAGCTCCTCGTCTGTGTGTAGGTCCTCGTTATTCTCCGTTTCTTGAGTTGCATTGTTTTCCAGCTCTTTCACAGAGTTTTCAGAATCCTGCCTCAATAAGCTGTCATCCCCGTCAGGCGTATCTGTGTCGTTCTCATTGTCCATTACATACCCCTCTTCACGGCGGGTCAATGTTTCCTCTTCTTTTAAATCCCTGGTTCCTTCCCCAGCGTGCACTGACATGTCCTTGGCCTGCCCTGCATCATCATCATCATAAGCGTCTTCATTGTCGTCCTCTTCATTGTTTTCTTCACCCAGATCAGGATTTCCTGACACCTTGGGCTCGTTGGGTGCCTCAGCGTCCAACAGGTGAGATGAAGGTTCGGCAGGGAGATCTCTTGTGTTGGGACCTTCTGCAGTGGAGAACACCTGTGGATTCTCTTGTGTCGCCTGCTCGTCAGTGGGCTCAAGCTCCTGGTCGGTTGTGTGCTCGACCACACCGTGTTTTTCCTCCTCGCTTCTTTGGTGATTAAACACCAGAGGCACAGCATCATGGTCTATGTCTTCTGTGTCTGCCTCCAGAAATATAAGAGTATCTTCGTCAGCTTGATGGTCGTATGGTGGCTCTTTGGCGGGCGGCGCGTTGATGTCTACATCGTCTTGGGCTAGACGTTTTTCTGGGGTCATTTCTTCTTCTTTGTCCATGACGTCTTCTGAAGTCGAAACCTCTGCCGTCCTTCTACCGCCACTGACCATTGCAAAAACAGTGTCACCAAGTGAAGACCAGCTGTTTTTAGTCATGGGTATGTCCTCATCATCGTCATCATCTTCTTCCTCCTCATCCTCATCATCATTATTATTTGCAGCTTTGTGCATTTCACTGGGACCCTCATTAGGATGGCCACTTCCAGGAACACGTGGCCTAATCATCTCATTCTCCAAATCTTTGATTGGCTCTTCGCTCTTTGCCTCATCAAAAGAGATGACATCACTGGCATCCTCCTCCTCTTCATCATCATCGGTGGTATCTTCGTCTGGTGTTTTGGATGTCATTCTTAATTCTGGGACACTCTTTGTCAATAGGGAGGCAGATCCAACTCCCGCCTCAGGATCTTTTTCAGGGACTGGTTTAACCATGGTCTCATCATGAGGGCTAGCCATGCCAGTCTCCTCATTATCACTGGCATCGGTGGATGTAGGTCCACCTGCAGTAGAATGATCCTCTGGAGGGACTGGTTCAACCGGGAGATCATCTGGGTCCCCCCCATCGGTTTCACGTTGGTCCAATTCAGGGGTTTCCTGAGTGGAATCTCCAGCAGTTGGTGGCTCATGAGCAGTAGAGTGGTTCTCATGAGTGGCTGAGAGGTCCGTGTGGGTCTGGGTCACATCAGATGCAGCCCCTGGCTCCTGCTCTTCAGCTTCTTGTCTGGCCGGCTCTGTTGTCCCTGCAGGCAGAGCGTCAGCACTTGGCTCCTCTGGGACCCCATCTATGTGATGAGAGGCATCATGACCCCCGCCATCCTCTTCCTCCTCATCATCATCATCATCATCGCCTCCATCGCCGTCATAAATATCATCATTGTCCATAGACACAATTTCAGTTGGCCTATCCGTTGGTTCTGATGGTATTTCTGCACCGTCTGCAGTTTCAGTCGGGTCGACTGTGTCCTCGCTGTCACCATCCTTCTTTTTGGAATAGTAGCCTAACAATGAATCTATGTCATAGTCATCATGACCATTAAATCCTGTGTCAAAGCAGACAAAATCTGTTTCCTGAAGGAAATAAGAAAAGTACAATTATTCATTAGCATTTTTTAGGTCACTTTTTATTTTCTGCACCAAGACGGTTACAGAATGAAGAAACGCTACAAATTAAAATATTTGCATTCCAGCCAAATAACAGAATGGCAAAGCCCTAGATGCATCATGCAAACGTTAGATTTCATACCTCTGTTGGAAGTACTATTTTAGTTTCAGTATAGACATAGTTAACTTCGATTAGGTGCTCTGGGAAGTAGCCAAATTGACGCCCAACCTATTGACAAATAAGGAAAAATCATGTTAATGGTTATGACCATACACTCCTACTACAATGTCATTCCACAGTAAGGATTAGATATTAACAACACTTTACTTACACTTCCCGCCCACATGTCTGTTCTCTTGCCACCTAATTTGTAGTACACATATACATTTTCAGATTTCTTGGCAGACAGGAATCGACAATCAGGTCCTGAGAAATCATCAATCATCTTCCCCCGTACAAGGAGCACTGTAAGGACACAAAACAGAAAAATTACAAACAAGTCTAAATTGTACGTACAATAAATATTGTGTCCAGACACTGGAAGGTGTATTAGAATTGCTACATTAAATGTTCTTTAATAATGTACATTGTAATCATCATGATTGTGTTGTTGGTGCTAGGATCATATGTTTTCGGTGAAGGTAACTGTAAGTGATCGTCAGGTTTGTCATTGCCTTTTTATTGATGTTGTTGCAATTGCTCCAACTAAGTCATTTTGTGTATGGGAATTAACATTACAGATAAATATTACATTCATTCTTTAATAATTCCTCAGTGCTTTGGCGTTTCACTATCACTTCTCAATACTTTTGGACCGAAGCAACCCCTCGATACTTTTGAAACGAGGCAACCCCATATATATATATATATATATATATTAATTACATAAGTACAGATTTTCCTGCTTAAATTGGTTTGTTTGCTCACGTCTGGCATTGCAATGAACATGAGAAACACTGATGTCAACATCAGTGTGTACGTGGGCTAATGCCGGGGGATAGCTTATTAGCTGCTAGCCTTGGCTAATACCAACAACCGTAGCAAGCCAGGCCAGGACTGCCAGGCAAACAGCCAACACACGGGCCGCCTGAACGTGTACTTTGAGGGATGTTATCTTGCTCCCCGTGTCAATGTGCAGCAGATAAGAATCGTAATTGCAACTTTATGGGGGGATTCAGTTCGCAATTATCGACTCGCAACAGGTCAAAGATAAGACGCAGTTTAAAGCTAGCTGAAATCAATGTGAGCGGATGGAGGCATACCAAAAGTCACAGTGAGGCAACAACAAACAAGGAACTTACTACTGCACTCCTTGTCTGCACATATTTTGAGGTCGGAAAATCTTCTATCCAAAGCGGTAATTGATCCAAAATAAAATATGAGTAATAACACGCATTTTTGGTAGAAGAGCGCAGCTGCCATGGTGGCAGTGTATTAACCGGGTGCCGCCTGATCTCTCCTCTTCTCTGAGGAACCAGAGGCCGACACGTCAGCAGATCCGGCTGCGGGGTATTCCTCTACTACTCCATAAGACTCCGATTCGATTCGGAGAAGTTTCTAGTATAAGCTTAGGGTCAACCAACCCACTCAGACGTGGACACAGAAGTTCAACAAAAAAAAATCCTGATCTTCTGAATGCAAAAAATAAAAAAGGAAATAATAAATATTTAAAAGTCTACTACCGCTTTAAAGCATTTGTCTGAAGTGCTGGAATTCCACAGGATGAACAACAGCACACGGTTGTATTTGAATACACTTTGAAAGCGTAACGATATTAAATGCATATATGCATCATCCACGATTTAAAATAGAAGTATGCAGCTTAGTGGGTAGTCATTAGATGTAGGGAATAAACTGCGCTTATAAATGCTATATGACAACACCAGGCTGCTACACTATCCATGAACTGTTACTATCATTATTGTGATGTTTTATGATTATTATGATGTTGAAGATGATGCTGATGCTGATAGTGGTTGTTATTGGTAGTAGTAGTAGTAGTAGTAGCAGCTCTAGTATTTCCTTAAAGTAGTCCTGATATTCATCTTCGTAACAGTATAGTAGCCTGTTTTACTTGTTCTTTGATGTAGTATGTAATTTATCACTTGCATCTTCTCAATCATAGTAGTCGAGGTATAGTCCGTCGACAAGAGATAACCGGAATAAAGTCGGTCTTTGACTTCAGTAGCTCAATTAAATGTGTATATCATAATTCACATATTCATGTCACATCAGCTGTGTTTTGACAGAGGAGTTTGGATATGGAGTGTTTGGGTGAATTTACCAAGGACTAAGGTTTCATCACCATCCAAACTGCAGTTCAAAAGGTACGTTTGAAGAAGTGGATTGAACCCTAGGGTTAACCCCTATGCATTCATAATACAGCTATGCTTAGGCCAACCAATGAATGAAACCCAAATAGTTATGTTACACAGGCAATGGGTTGAACGTACAATAGAGGGCAGTATAGGTAGAAATTCTATACAGAGGAAGAGGAGTGTATCGCCCCGCCCTTGGCCCTGCCCCTTTCCCAACTCTTACTTCCGGGTTGCAGCCCAGTAAACATGCTGGGTGATGCGTTCCTGCAGTGTGTACATGGCGATATCAGAATTGGAAACTAAAGTAGCCAACTGATCTAAATATGATTTCTCATTTATGCGTCAATCTTAATAACACATTTAATTTAAACGGACTACAATTTGAAGACGTTTACTATTCAAGGTATGTCAGGACTTCAATACATTGTTATGTTGGTTTCACATTTTTATGGCCAGACGTTTTGTTGCTATTGTAATTCTTTAAATTAGCGATAACCTTAACACCAGGTTAACATGTAGCCTTATATTATACATATAGACTTATATAATAAGACTTTATTTACGTTTATGCTTTGTTATTATCACATTTTAAAGTGAAGGCTAATTAAGCTTCCCGTGTCTTCCTATGCTCCTTTCATAGGATTCTGATCTAAACGAAGACGGTGGCCGACCTAGAAATGCAGCCAATAACAGATGATACCTCGGATGGAGATAGGAACACGGTCTTGAACTATCCAAATGGATCAAATAATAAATCAAAGCTGCCTTTGGCTGTTTCCCCATTTTATGGTAAGCTGTTATTTTCTCCATACGTCAGTAAACCTTAATATTACTTAACATGTTGGGAGTTATTTCAATATAATTGTGTGCATTGTCTCCGTAGACCATCGCATTGAAAGTGGGTTTCATCAGAGCACAAGGACATGTTTTCTGAAAGTTAGAAACGCCATGCTGCACAATGATTGGCACAAGGCAGGCCAGTACATGGCCAGTTACTTTCAAGCAATAGAGGACACAAACGTGTCTGTTGCCCAGCAGCACATAGAGGTAGGTAACGTTTTCATTAGAATGGACTGGTTAAGTGACTGGTTAAAAGTGACCTATTTTAACAGAGTTTGACTCTTTCAGATCATTTGGAAAACAGGAACAGACATTCTCCACCATCTTCCGAATGCAACGATGGAGAATTACAACGACTTCTATGAACAAATGAAGCTCTTGGGACTCAATAATTACCTCTTGGTAAGTAACCTAAAATCTGCCCTTTGGTAGCCTTGTCATTGCAACCATTGCTATTGTTCAAACTGTATTAGAAACATCAAGTGTCTGAAGAATAATAAATATTCAAATCCACCCACCACCCAAAAAAACCTGGAAAAGCAATAGTGCAGGTTTACATTGCCCACGACTGTGATACATATTGCATTTAAATGTCAAGTTTGAATTTATGCTTATTTATAAGGTTTGCAACGTGTGTGTCTGTATGTACCTGTAGGTTAGCCTGGAGCACAGTTTTCACCTGATGGTAAATGGGCAGCTTGAAAAGGCCAGGCATCAGCTGTCGATGGCTGAGACCTGGAGGCACGGCAGGCTGTCTGAGAGCCAGTCTCAGAGGGTCAAACTGGTGCAGGTCTACCGCAGCCTACTGGACTACTTCACCTGGTGCCACAAGAGGAAAAACTTATCCACAACGGCGGGTAAGAAGAACACATGGGAAAGGCAAGCAGAACCGCGAAAGACCATGCGAAATGGGCTTTGGAGTGCACCTTACCACTGTAGATATCCTGATTTTATTAGTAAAACGGGTAAACGTATAAATATAGGGGGGCTATGTTTTGATTGTTTTGGTATTGGATGTTGCCGAATGAACACGCTTGACCGCCGTTCCTGAGGCAGGCTTCTTATGATGGGAAGGGGAAATGTTATACATTATGCCCTTAAAAGTTGCGCAGACCCCTTTCCACAGGTTGTCATGACTACAAAAATGTGACATATTAAATTGGTCAATGTTGAAATATGATGTAAAAATGTAAGATTAGGCGAAGGAAAACTTTGTTTTTCAATTTCGGTCTGACACTGTGCCACGGTATGGCTGATATAGTCAACAACTTTATAGAAATGTTTAATAATCCAACACAATACCTCTAGAAAATAGACCTGAAAGAAATGATCAAGCCAATGGTTGCACACATTCGAAAATACATCAATTTTAGGACACGTGACTTCTACTACTACGAAGCACCTCTTGCCCTTTTGACTAGATATATTTCAAGAATATTTGATTTTGAAAGTTTGGAGTCCCAATAATTATAAGGCTCCATGGGTTTTCCAAAACCTCTACCCACACCGGCTGTTGTGATTTAATATCTGATGTTCAAGGCGGTGTGCATGGAATCTGTGTAAGATGAATTGAGGGTCGCATATTCTAATGGCCGTCAGTAAGAGCTTGTGTGTTCAAGTTTGAATGATATGGTCCTCCTCCCTCCAGCTTTAAGTACGGATGAAATGGCCGCGCTGGACATGGAGACCGTCTACAAGAAGTCCACTGTGAACTTGAAGGAGATTTTGAAGAACCCAGGTGTCTGGGATCCCTTCATACTTTGCTACATCGAGGTAAGCCGAGCCCTCCCCTGCTCCGATTGGAACGCGTGCGTCCAATGTAAAACAGACTTTGTGTGGACCAATGACTAATAATTAATGAAATTATTTTACTGCAGTATAATCTCTGTTGTCATAGCATTTTGTTTAATAAATGTTTTACAAAAGATTCTAACATTTGAGTTCATTTTGTATTCCTCCGGGTTCTCCTGGCAGATGCTGGAGCACTACCAGCGGCACGATGAGATTTCCAAGATTCTGGAGGACTACGCCTACGACGAGTCCTTCCCTCCCAACCCCAACGCACACGTCTACCTGTACCGCCACCTGAAGAAGACAGGCGCTCCGGAGAAGAAGCTGAGGCGTGTTTTGAAGGTAGAATCAATTGTTTTTTAAATGTATTTATCTGTTTTGTCACCAATGTGAAAGCATAGTATGGACGCCATCACCACCAGACACCACAGAGTTTCTACAAGCAGGTTTAATGTCTTTTTAGTTTAATCTGCTGCCTAATTAATTAATACAGCTGAATTCACTGGTGATCGGCAGGAACTTGAACCAGCAAAGCTTTCCCCCTTCTCAAATTGGACTTATGTTCAGCTTAAAGTTGTTAACTTCTAGAGCAACATGCAGAAACAACATGGCCAGTATCTGTCTTATTAATCTGCACCAAACTAACTTTCACTTGGCTAGCGAGTGCATGTCACTTTTGCATGATCCAATCAAATCCATCAGCAGCCTTTTGTCCCTCCCCTATTACTATAACCTTTTATTTTCACGTGCATCCATCTCATTTTTCCTATGAATTATTTCTGAAAAGGTTCATGTTAATAACAATGCTGTTTTTACCTTCTCTTTTTTTGCGTGGTACCTTGTAACTGTGACCCATGCAGACGTAAACTAACCCCATTTTACCCGTTAATGCTTGCATATGTGATGGTCTGAACAAGACTATTAGTAGTGAATACTTCTAATGACATGCGTGTATCTGTTACCATCATAGGTTCTGCATGACCTGGTCCCAAGCCATGAGCTGATGGCCGAGTACTTTACTCTCCTACTCCGGTCAGGTAAAGACAACAAACCTGCATTAGCAAACAGAGTCTCCTTATACTTCCGGCTCATGGCCACGGGAAAAGATCTCGAGCATGCGCAGAACGCAAAATCCAATTCCAATCAAATTGACCGTATACATGCACGCTTAATGCGACTATCGAATAATCTAGGGGTCTTAATCCAAGTATGAGAAACAAGGTTTGATTCGATTTTGGTCCAACTAAGCTGTATACTTGCATTTTAATAATCCAATCATAGTCGGACTAAGCCAATAATTTGATTTTCTTGAGTGTTATTTAAACGCAGTGAATGTTGTGGCCATTTGCATTAATTATAGTGAAAAATCCTCAGATTGTCAAAGTGTATTAAAGTAAAAGGCACTTTGTGACTTGCTACGTTGCTCTCTGCTTTCACCAGAAAAAGAGGAGGACCTTCGAAAGGCGTTAGACGTGTCTTTACTTATGCTCGACTACGCCTGCTGGAAGATCAACTTGGTCGCATGGAAGAGTTTGAAGGCCGCCATCATCAAATTGAAACAACAGTACGTATGAGGAATGTGATCATATTACTTGGACCTCAAAGGAGACTCGAACCCCATCGCCACTTTATACATTGGTTTGGATTAGATGACCACCTCTAGTCTCTAGGTTAAACACTGATGCTACAGTGACCCTTTGCACAGAGGCCACGTCATAAGGCTATGAGAGGTGGGACTAACACAGGGGACACTCACACCACTCCTGCCACTCATTAGTAGTCTGCTCCTTTAATGTATTAGGACACGGGTATAAGACTTACCTTCACTAGTTTAGTCTACTACCTGTGCGCTGGTAGATAAAAGTAGCACACCAATAATTAATGCGAAGCTCAACGTGTGTGTGTTTCCGACTATGAGACCTCTGTGAAAGTGATGTTTTAAATAAATATCTGACTATGATCTAATTCTCTGATATGGTTACCTGGTATCCGCTGACAAGCATTGAAGTGTCACATTTATTCTCCACTTATTGAAACTGAAACTAGGTTGACCTGCGAGTGGGCAGCCCTGACCCTGAATAATAAAACTCAACGTGAAAGTCTTTCTTAAAGCTGGTTCAGGGGATTGGTTCTCCCTAACTGAAGGCCGTCACCGATGTATATGGGTTTTTACCTCGATACTGCTCTCTCCATCGGTAGTAAGTAATGCTATTGAAGCCCAGAGAACGGGCGTATGGTGACGAGCGCTGGCTAAGCCCACCTATGATCCACGCAGGAACGTGGACAACTGGAAGGACGTAGTTGGTGACAGCATGGCGTCGAGGCGGGACTGGTGGCCGGCCTTTCACTTCACATACTTCCACGCCAAGGAGGACCTGACCACGGACCAGGCACTGCTGAAGGTCAAGGCCTGGGTGTGCAGGCTCCTGTTCCCAGGTAGTCTGTGTGTGTGTGTGTGTGTGTGTGTGTGTGTGTGTGTGTGTGTGTGTGTGTGTGTGTGTGTGTGTCACGATCACCAATGGACCAAAATATCTGCAATAACCAAACCAACTGTGGCGGAACCGTGACACAATAAAGCAAATGTCTGATTTTTGGAACAAAAGGAACATACACAGTCCAACTCAATACTGTATTTTGTTTTTCCTTCTTTTTTTTTTCAACAGACAAGGGCTACATCGTTGAATGGCTATCCCTGAAAAAGACCCTACCCCAGAAAGAGCCCCAACCCCAGAAAAAGACCCTACCCCTGAAAAAGACCCTAGCCCTGAAAAAAAAAAAAATCCTGAAAAAACACCAACAAACCTCTAAAGCGATCCCTTAGATTAAAAGGATACTTCACCCATTCATAACCGGCGTTCCATCATTCTAAAAACGCTATTGTAATATAGAAAAAAAAGTTTTTCTCCCTCAGCCTAGGAGTGATTTGCGAGAAAGGGCCCTCGAAAGGCAAACCGTGGGATAGGTGCCGTGGTTACAACATGGTGAGATGGTGTCCGGGTACCACTAGATGGCGCCCATGCTACAGACTTTGTAAACAAACACTGTCTTGAGTCGTTGATGGATGAGGGGTCTCTGGCCTCTAAATAAGTAATTAGCCAAGGAAGGAACCGATTAAGGAAGGTCGCATCATGGACCCTCAGTGGACTCAAGTGGAAATCACATGGATTGACTGGAGGGGACAACAACATCAAAACATGAAATGGTGTTTAATTCTTTAAAAGTAGTTACCTTACCGAGTGGACATCATGGACCATGTTTTCAGAGTGATACAGACTTCAAGTTCAGAGAAGTATTGTTAAAACTGTCTGACTAATTTTTTGTGTGCAAAATGTTCTTCACCATGTAGATACAATGTTCATATTGTAATATTTCAATTGTATTGTATAAATTAATTTATTTTGGTAGCCATATTGAATAATTGACTAACGGACACAACTGCTATGAATAAAATGAAAAACAAAAGAAAAAATCCCCTCGAACCATCTCTTGTTAATTTTTTTGTGCCCTTCACCTCACAATAACCTATTCAGTACAGATTCAGAAAGGCCATCGTCCCCAATCTCATGGATGTGATTTTGGTCTTACAGATGTACTGTTTTGAATAAGGTTGTACATGCAAAAAGCCTAACAATGCAATAGTTCCAACCACTGTCTATGCTTCTCCCACACTGGGGCAGAGGCGTGTCTGCGGCTCTGCAGTCGTTACATAACCCCCCCCCCGTCCAGACCGCAGAAACAGAAGGTGGGCTTAGATCACGCACTAACCGAAAGAAAAGAAAAGGGGTGTTTGGGGAGGTCAAGACACAACTAGTAGTTTCAATTTCTTTGTTAGAACGGGGACAATGTACGAATATCAAAACCCTGTATGAAACGAGGGTTGTAATGTACCAGGTTTTAGCAAAGTGCCATTTTGGCCTGTAGCCCCTGGGCAGGTAAGTAAAATTGAAAATGACACATTAAAAGAGTACAGAACACTATAACAGCATACTTAACACAATCACCCCCAGTGTCTGGATTACGTTTACCGTGGCAGTGTTTCATTGTTTCTTTATTGGGGGGAGGGGAGGCTTTTCACTTGGTTTGGGGGTCACCATTTAAATAATTATTCCAGCCATGTTGTAAGTGTAATAAATACATTGATATGGTGTATTTTACACATGGATACATCCATCATAGGGGTTTAATATAAATATATATACTATGTGGTATACTGATGAATACATTCTCCTTATAAAAAAAATGGATAGGTTGTGCAGAAACACGACACATTACGGCGTAGATGTTTGTGTGCCAGCTTGCTCCTGGCAAGGAGCCTACGCGTCTCCATAATTCATAAAGTCACGTCCAAATGTGGAGATGAAATAGGAAGTGTAGGTCTACAGAGCGCCATGCAGCTGCTCTGCTGTTAGAGCCGTGGCTGTTCCCCTGCAGCCTCTCCTACCAACCCAGTTGTATTTGTTGCATTAATAACACATACTGCAATGGGAGTGGATCATAGTAGGCGGCTGCTTGTGGAGACGGTTAAAGTATCCTTTTTGACATCCTTTACAGATGCACGTTACACATGATTGAACATACTGTACATAGAAAGAATACTGCCATTGAGTTTAAGTGGTAGTATTTGCATTGCTGTTTATGTTGAGGTTCACGTATGGTTTCGTTGCCGCATGCATTTTCCAACGAAAATGCAATAATACAATAACAAGTTACAGAAGCACGTGCATACAACATGTAACGGCTATTGTGCAGTGCACTATATTCATCCATAAAAGACGATATACTTTGCTCATGTTCCCATTCCATTTGGACCGCTAGGTGTTATGGTTTGGAGAGCTTACATTTTTTGACGTGCCAATAACAAGAGGTCATCGATTTAGATGCGGATGTGAGACTTTCCAAAAAGATCCTTCGTAATGCCCGTGGACGAGGTTGCAGGGGTTTTCCTGCCTGTTCAGTTCTGCAATTCATCTCTCTATTTTTATATTCAAGCCTGTGGTTCTGCCTTTTGTTTGGGCCAGGCCGTAGTCAGGCACACGTCTAAACTGTTTACAGGATGTCTTCTCCTGCCGGGAAGAGCTATGGGGACATCCACAGAGGTGGATGGCGTCACCTCGGACGGATCACAGAGAGCAGGAGAGACACAGAGACACATGTGCAACAGCTCACAACAAGAGCTGCTTTCCCTCTGCAGCCTCCCCCTTGATCTCTTAAACAAGCCTGGGTGTCCTCCATGCTACCAAAGGGCTCCTGTAAAAATACAAACAGAGGAAGGCAGCCGCCGGTTCGCTGCTGCGTGGCTGCCCTGGGTCTTTTGAGCAAGGCCTTGAGCTGCAAGCTCTTCGTCCCTTTTGGGGGAAAAATAATAAAAAAAATGCTGAATGATGAGATGAGGTTTGACCTCATATCTGAATGTTTTTTTTTTTCATGTTTTCCTATGAGGTTAATCATTCCAACAGTCATATGTATCTTTGTCTTGTTAAATCCTATTTCTGTTGGCACTTAGTATTTGCTGTAGCCTCGGGTGTGTGTGTGTTTGTGAGTGTGTTTGTATGTGTGTGTGTGTGTGTGTGTGTGTGTGTGTGTGTGTGTGTGTGTGTGTGTGTGTGTGTGTGCTTGTGTGTGTGTGTGTGAGAGCAAGTAAGACACACAACAAACAAACCTAGGATCCCTTTAGGGAAAACCGTGCGATGCTAACCATACTGCGGGTTTTACCGGCTGAACAGGTGGCCAGTGTCATGGAGGCGTCTTTTTGGTCTGGAATTTCCCTCCCAAGGTTGTGGAGACATATGGGCTTCTGTAAAATCGATCAGGTCATTAAAGAATAAAACAGCCCAAATCCCATTCAACCCATGGGGCTTCAAAAGCTGTCTTATGCACATGGAGATCCTGGGGTTTTCCTGGGCTTGCCTTGTCCTGGCTTCTCATTGACTCCCCTCTATATGTGTCACTGATATAATGGTCAATACCAAATGGTTCCTTTGGCTGGTTGATCAGTTCACTCCAGTTCTGCGGCCCCCGCAGGGCTCCGGAACTGCCTTTATCATCACCAGCACATCATACACAAAAACACATGCAAGCAATGGTGGAATTAAAACAACGTTAACACAAGAGGCACATATACACCCCCACATCGATCAACCCCAACCCAGGAACCTTGATTAGTATCCCAACCACAAAGGACCCAGGAGGGCCCCGAAAGGTCCAGACCGCTAGGGAACAATGAACCCCCAGAATCCTTAATGAACCGGCGTCCACGCCCGTGGCAGCTCCGATGTCTATATTTAAGTTTTATTTTTGGGCAGGTCAGTGACGGGGGACAGGAAAGCAGATCAAAGATGACTGGGAAAGACTTGAAGTATGGGACCACAGGTCA
>NC_136949.1:11265260-11272760 GCF_949987615.1 Pollachius pollachius | reverse complement strand
TAACGCCAGTCATAACAACGGGTGCAACATCCTTTCCCAGAAAGCTGCAGCCTATTGTGTACACAACACAGTACCACCGGGACAGCTCAGCCGGGCCCGAGTGGGTCCCACTCTGACCCAGTGGCTCTTACATTATCGACTGTGCTGTGGCACTGGGAACTGACCACCAGACTAGCCCTAAAACCCTTGAAACCTGAGCAGCATTGGACGAGTCAGAAGAAGCGATTAGGTTTCAATTCCATTTGAGTTTTGTCATCCGTAACCCAATCAGCCGCTGGTTCACCTGTCTGTTATTCATATTGGATACGCTGTTTGTTATGAATGCAACTGTTTTGAATACGCCAGCGTGACGCCACAATTATTTCCCCCCCCCCAAACCTAAAGGCCCTGGAGTATGTCGGATGCTTAAATATTGATTTGCTGCAGATGTGTCGGAGGACTTGATGTTCTTTTAACGAACCGTTGCGCCTCTTAAATTCGTTTCAAACAGCGTTAGTGCGATGATTTTCCTCAGCTTTAGAACACTAAAGTAGGTCAGCGATCCGAGGGTTGGGATCTCCTTGATCTCTTTGTGTGAGAGACTCTTATAATGAAAGCCGTTGGGTTGAGGCATGAGGACAACGGCCACCTCATCCCAGTTTAGTGGAAACATATTGCTGAAGTTGTATTTATTTCCTGTTATTTGGTTATTCGTCTGGCTTTGGTGATCACATTGTGACATTTGGGAATGGCAATGGGTTTTTCATTTTGTTTGTGCTGGTTTTAGCCCATTTATGGTTAATTTTAACATTTTAAATTGGCATTTTACATATAAACACACAAATGTTATTATTGGGATGTAAACATTTGAGAGACTTCATCATACTCTGTTTTTCCTCTCTAAGTAGGTGATTTAAATGTGACCTGTAATGTTCAAGTAAATCAAGAAACTATCGAAAATCGCAAAATCTAACATTTAAGTATAACTTTTGTGGAAGCCATCCATGTCAGGAGTGTTGTCCGGACACATTCCTTTTAAAAGTAAAAAATGTTGTGGGCACTCTGAAAGCTTTGGTCAACGTTTAGACCCATCCCCACCCACCCCTTAATCCATTATAAAATTGCTGTTTGTGTGTGCCCCCCTGTCCCCCCGTGTTGTCTGTGTGTTCGGTCAGATTAACAAATGGTAGGGACAGAGGCTGGCTGAATGACAGCATTACGTGTGAAACAATGAGAGTGCAGGACCAAAGCTCTTTCCCAACCTGTCTGACAGCATGTAGGGTTGATGAGGTCATCCTCTGACTCATCACACTCTCTCCTGGACCGCCAGCATGCAGTGACATCACCAACTGACACATATCAGTCGCCGCTATGGTTGTCTGACAGGCGCCACCATGACCTGACCAGTGTCTCTCTGTCCATACCTCGTTCTACCTTCAGTGTGATCCTCTCTTTGCCTCGCTCAATTTGTCTTATTTTGACCATTTTCTGCAGAACTTTAAGTGATATTTTAAGGTTTCTCTTGTATTTAGCATCAACAATTCCTTAGTCAAATAGAAGACTTTGGCAGATAGTGATTATGGAATGTAAAAAGCACTCTGATTGGGTTAGGATATAGCCAATGAGGCACAGTTAATCACCAGCGTTAGGTAGGAGGCTAGAGTAAGGTTAGATATCAAAATTTTGTCAAAATATGACCTAGGCAATTATGCTATGACGCTAAAGATTCTTTACCTCTCTCTCTCTTTACTTCCTTCACTTTTACGGCTCTCTCATGAATGCTCCACCATCTCATATTATTGACACAACTTCCAGACTTTCTCTTTCTTTACTGCATCCCTCTCTTGGTAACTGAAACATTATCCGCCTCGTACTAATATGTCACAGCGTCCTTTTTTATTCTATTCACGATGCCGGGTGCCTTTGTCAACCTCCTCATTAGGTTCATTTTCATTCAAAACACATTGACTTTGGTTGACACAAAATAAAGAAAATGTTGAAAGTGAAAGTAGAGTGGGAGATATCCTCCTCTGGTTTGCCGGGTCTCAGGGCTCTAAATAACTATCGTGTGACTTTAAATAACATTTATATAAAGATGACAGAGACACCTCTAAGGTTCCGCTACCCTCTTCTAAATAGTTTTGATGTGAAACAGTCCTATGGCATAGCTTTCATAACATTGAAGACAAGTCAGAATCAGGGTTGGGAGGTATGTCACCCTTTCACTGCCAAGTAGACACATTTTTAGATTTTCGAAAATGTTTTAATAGGACAACGCAAGTGTAGCAACTGGAACGCAATTAGTCAGATGACAACATGGGCAATTTGACAATGTTTATTTCTGTGTGTGATGGTATGATAGAGAGGGGGAATTCCCTGTATCATTTCAAATATAGCAGTGGTTTAAAAACAAACCATTGAGGAACACAATCTAAGCAGCACTCTTCATCTCCTAAGATGGACTTGAAGATGCAATGCAGCAGACGACATCAAACCAAGCTTGGGCTATATATTTAAACACATATAAAAAAAACTTTGGATACCATGAAAACATTGTTGTTCTACAAAAAGGTGGGTAAGGTGGGATGTGTTTGTGACATTGTTTATATGTTAACCGATTTCTTTTTTTCTGATCCTGAGGCGAAAAAACACAAAAATTCTTCATCAAACTAACCAAGCAAACTAATTAAATAACTAAGCTAGCAATGCACCACAATGATAACCCAGTCCAGACTGCGTCTTTCACCATGATGGTAAACTGTTTCCCACTGCGGATCGCATTCAGCTACCTGTGGTCCCATGCTCCCATGTGGGGTCTTAGTGAAGACCAACCGCGCCAGACAAGGGCCCCCCCCCCCCCCCCCCCAAACCCTCACCCCTCTTCCTCTGGGACCGCTGCCACGCCTGTCTCCCCACTCCCGCAACCTCCTCCCCTGTAATAGGTGACCCCCACCACCAGCCCTTGGAAACGGTTGCTATTTAGATATGATGAGTGCTGGGCACGAAGGAGAGAGTCATGGTTATTTATACTGGAGCCCAGAATCCCTGTGTTTGTTTCAACTCAACCCCCAAAGCTTCTCACACACAGACACACACAGTAAACGGATGTGGAGGACCGCGCGACGCTTGCCATCATAACTTTGCAGCTATGGTGCCGGTCGTGGGTTTGAAATCTGGTAACCCTCAATCGGAGAAAGAGACAGAAGTGTTTCAGAAGCACGGGGGGCGCTGCTGGGCCGAACTAAGAGGCGTGGTGGAGCGAGGCCCGAGTCCATGTGAATCCAGTCGCCCGTGTGAGAGCCGCGGCCGCTCTGGGATAAGGTCAGCCTCCAATTAGCCTCCCACCACCACAGGCGGAATGACAATATTTGCTATTCTGGAGATTTGTTATCGCACACTTCATTGCTGGGCCGCGAGGGAGCTCGGGCACTAGGCTATTTATGCTAACGCGCACGCGTGTCTTTATAAGCCAGCACGCCACATGAAAGGGGGGGGGGGGAGGGGGCTAGAACAGCGACGTTGCATAATTTCCCCATGTGTGTCCCACTGCCACGTGCCTTTAGTGTATGTGAGAGTAAGCATGGGGGGGGGGGGGGGCTAACAAAATGGTTTTCTGTATTTTATTCAGCGTTATTATAGTCAAACAATATTTAGCAGTTGCTAAGGGACCGTGGAGATGAGTCATGCTCACTCCAGGAGAAAGGACATGCCAACTCCAATGAATAATACTGGGCATACTGACCTAGCGCAGAAGCAGAGGGGGGGTGGGGGGGGGGGGTCTGTTATGAAAACGAAGGGACAGAGCGTTCATGGTGAGATGTAAACCATTGCTTCTCCAGGGAATCTGTTCTGTGGCGGCCTGGGCCACTAACACACACACATACACACACACACACACACGCACACACACACACACACACACACACACACACACACACACACACACACACACACACACAAACACAGAGACACATGGGAACACACACACACACAGACATACATTCACGCAAGCACGCAAGCACTTACACACACGTACATACACACCTTTCAGCATATGAGCACACACACTTGTACACACACACAAACACACAACATAGACTTCATTGAATTTTGGAAGGTAAACATATGTTCTCCTCCCTGTGTGCATGTGCCTCCAGCTTGTGTATGGATCTGCATGTGTTTGTGAGTGTGTGTGTGTGTGCGCGCGTGTGTGTGTGTGTGTGTGTGTTTGTCTTTGCTGTTGACAACAACTGCCATGACACTGTAGTATTTATAATCTATCCCTTATATTTCCCTGATTTATTTTTTGCTTATTCATTTTCTAGACTTATGGGATCTTTATTTAAACATAAACAATTGAAGAAAGTATGTTTAACATCCAGACATCTTTTGAATATTATACACGTTATATCCAAAGACATTCTACGCATTCACGTAGCAATACAAATCTGTCCAGAGTGTTCCTGGCTTGAGGTTTTAGAATATACAACGTGTTGGTGTACTGTTGTTTATCCACATCACTTCAATACCTTTTCTGTAGAAAAGAGAAGCAATACATGACAAAGTTAGGCCAAGTCCGATGGTAGATGGTGCTGGCATCAACTGTAGTTTGAATAGTGGCAACTGGTTTAATTTATTGTGTGTGTAAACTGCGTAAAAAGTCTCACATCCCAGAAATGTGTTGCTGCAATTCATATGTTTTCCAACATCCGTGTCCTTCTGAAGCAACAAGGCTTATTCAGTTGTACCATGGCTAGCATACGTTGGAAAATGACACAGCAGGGAATAGAAAAAGGTGCTAGTGGCTTGTAGATTTTTGCTGCTGCATTTTAACAGCTAAAACAGGGTGATAAATTTGCAGCAAAAACAAAGAGCTCTTGGTTGACAGACTGTTGAATATCTGGCACTTTGTCCTCCCTCCCATCATCTGACATGTTGATATTCAAGCTGTTAAATCTGCAGTATGTCCATCTGTGCAGTTCTGTCTCAGAAAGGCCTCTGAAAAACCGTTCTCCCGGAATGAAGGGATAAGTTGGTGTTACAACAAGAGCCAGATGGAGCAAAATAAGTTGCCGGTGGGCATTGAGGAGGGGTATATTTTAATATAACCCAACTAAATCTACAATTGATATTAATGCCTAAGGAGTAAAGAGTGTTTATGATGACTAATTAACAGGCCGTTCAGGGTGTGTGTGTGCGTGTGTGTGTTGGGGTGAGCTGAGGTGAAGGTGTGGGTTAGGGATAGGGTGAATGCATATATGCATGACAACCCGGGTTCTTCCTGCACCACGAGGTGTGACAGCCCCCGTGAAACAACGTATACGCGACGCCTGACACACAGGAAGCCGTGCGGTTCTCACTTCTCGCACCGGCAAATACCAGACCGCGAGCTGTCACACTTTCCATACACACACCGAGAGAGAGAGAGAGAGAGAGAGAGAGAGAGAGAGAGAGAGCAAAAGGCTAACCACTTTGCTGTGTTTAAACAGCAAAGTTTGACACACAGCAAAGTTTGACATTATCTGGTGTATTTTGGGACACCTGCACAAAATGAGACACAAAGCCACACTGTGTCACCAGTTTCCGACCTTTGACATTAAGAAAGGTAGAGAATTAAACTGTAAATGAAACAACTGAACCCTTCATTTGTCATTATGCAGTTATAGTTACTTTATCATATATAAAGTTTATATAGATCAGTCAGGAGTCAGAAGTGGGTACAAACGGTTATTTTATGATGTCTACAATCATATTAAAGACATCATAAAACCTAAAAATAATATATTTTTTAAATTAAACAAAAAGATCTGTAGATTAATTTAGTTACTTAGTTCAAAAATGTACTTTCAAATGTTGTTTCATTCTCCTCTCCACCAAATGAAGTTATACTGACAATAAGACCCAAAATAATGGTGTCAATTTAGAAGATTGTTTTGTTGTCTCTAATTGGTCACAATGTTGTATCACAAATGTTGTCTGTTTAGTTAGGCAATAGGATATTGTCGTCCGAACAAGAATGACACCACCCTCAAAGTCACCATACTGGCTAAACCAGTTGTGTTTATACCAATATCAATTGTTAAGTCTTCACCAATTGTTCTGAGATGAACTTCTGTCTATTTATGTGGGCTGATAAATAACAAGTGTTATTGTTGTTTTCATTGAGAGTTATGAATCTAACATCGATAACAGTGTTTATATGAACATTGTTTGTTTCTAACAATAACATTGCATAATACCTATGGCCTATTATGTCAAATACATCTGAAAACATGACAACCTGAGTTGTTAGACATGTGTTTTTCTTTTCTTTTTTTAACTATTACATTCTCATTCATCACACACACACACACACACAGGCACACAGACACACACAGACACACACACTATTGCTTGTCCATTTACCCTTCATTGCAAATGAAACAAGAGTAGCTGAGAACTCAATTAGGATGGGCTTTGATCAGCTGTCCGCTTAAAAATAACCATCTCTACAGAGAGCTTTAAATAGCAGTTGTAAATGTGTGTATATTGTTCCAGATTTCCAAGGAAGATGAGGACAAAGTTTGAGGCCAGAATGACCCCTTTCTATGTAATATTTCCATTCGATCCTCTTTCCAATCGTGCTATAGGTTGACTATTACATTAATACTAAAATAGCCAATATATACATAGTAGTAGCAGTAGCCTATATGCTACTATAGGTCTTACCTAATATACAAAGTAAAGAAAAGTAATAGTCACTCACAACATATTGCCTATAGCAAGAAGGCCACCACCCACTGCGCATTGTCATTGCAAAATGCAGTTATGCCTCATCATGCATTATGTGTGCTGTGCCTACTTGTTTCAGTTAGCAGGTGTTTGCAGGCAGCAGTGTGAGAGCACTGTCCGTTTGGATCGCGACCGGTGCGGCTTAACGATGTGCATTAAACGAAGGCGCAAACACCACGGCGTCGCTTATTCACTCATCTTTCCTCAATTCGCTCTAGCAGACGTTTGATTGGCTGCCAATGACATCATCCTCTCGCACACGGGACTCACTAGCACCGAACGCCGTTCAATTGACAATCCCCGCCAACCAAAGACGATGACGATTCGACAACAACCCTCCCATCACTGGGCTGGCGCTCACTGTATGCCGCGGATGAATTGAATATTAACGAAGCCGTGGATTGGTTAGTATACGTGTCAATCCCAGAGCGGGACTTCTGTAGGTTGTCCGAGTTCCCTCAGTATTATTACTGGGGGAGCCACCGGGTAAAAGTCAAAATGTTGCCCATCTACAACACCGGGACGAACTGAACAGAGGCAGCGTTTTTCCGCGACGGGGAATAATATCCGTTTATACTGCGCGCAAGGCATAACACAACGTTGAAGAATAATGTAAGTAAACTTTTTTTTGTAATCTCTGTATTCCTGTGTGTCTGTCCTGTTTGGGATGATAAACGAGGCACACAGCATACACCATGTAGACCTCCACAAAAAAAACATTCAATGAATTTCAAGTGTTTCCATTAAAAA
>NC_136949.1:11095260-11260260 GCF_949987615.1 Pollachius pollachius | reverse complement strand
GTTTTCTTGTCTGATGTTACCTACCATGAGTTCTCTCATTTGTGCCTATTGTTTATCGTTATTTGTATTTAATGACATAATTAATTTAATCATTGGAATGCAAGTATTCAGTCATTGGTTTACTTTTAAAATTTGTTGTGGTTTTAAGCCCTTTTGTATATACGGTTGGAAACTGAACTGCGTGTGTGTGTGTGTGTGTGTGTGTGTGTGTGTGTGTGTGTGTGTGTGTTTGTGTGTGTGTGGTGCGAGTGGGCCTGGAGCAGAGTGAAGTGGTCATTTCTGAAGAGGAACTGGGCTGCTGGGTTGTGAAAGTGAGTGGATGCTGTGTCTTTCTTCTGCGAGAGCCGGAGGTTGTCAGAGGATATGACAGGGGACACGCTTCACTGTCCTCCTGTTCATTCCCTGTACATTCGGGACATGGACTTAAGTTATGGTGGAAAAAATCCTCCTCAATGTATTTCTGAATCACTTAATCATCCTCAGAATAAAAAATGGTATTATAGCCTCTCAAGAGTGTGTATATAGAGACGAGAGAATATGGTTGTTACAACAGAGCCCTTATTTGTGGTTCATCATCTGCATCTTTATGTAGGGGAATTTATTTAGTGCTCAAGGTCTTTGTGAAACTACTACTACTACTACTACTACTTTTTTTTTCCCTGAAAATATATTATTTGACACTGAGGAGGGTTAACAGACCATAACTCTAAGCTATCTGATCAAATGACCTAACCGTGGAAAATCCCCCTCCACCCCCTTTCCTCAGTAACGCTGCGTCTACGGCTGTGGGGTTTGCGTCTGTCCTCCACAGAAGCGCCTACGGTAATCATCATGAGGGCGAGGTGCATGATGTTAGAAGAGACAGAGAGACAGTCAGGGCTTCATCAGTGGACGGTTAGCCCCAGTTGCTTTAGGTTATCGGCCGGTGCTGTCGGACAATGTGTGCTTGGCTTGCTATCTGTTGACAGTTGCGAGATCCCCACCTGGCCCAGCAATCAAGGTGACACTCACACAGGCCTCCCTACAATTACTTACCTTGGCTTGCAGCCAACGCTATACTTACAATGTTAACAATAGGTGGAGCGACCTGCCCCCTGGCAGAGTACAATAAAGGAGCTGGGAGAGCGGATGACAGCCGGTGCAAAGCAGCACCTGATATATTTCATTAACTGAAAAAGTGACTGAGGACGGTATAGCCCATCTGTATAGGACCTTTGGCAGGGAGTGTGTGTCTAAATGTTACAGGGGATTGTTATTTATATCTTACATACTAGCGCGTATATCGTCATATTTATTTTCTTTCATTGATATAATAAAATATTTATCTGTATGGTCAATTTACTTTAATTTGTTTTGGTCAAACAGTTGATGTTGTCATAGAAAATGCATAAGCCACTCAAAAGATGGGATGCAAAAGCAGTTTGTTTAAGCCTTGCTGCTGAGTTGGCCCCTGAACGAATGTTGTACTCACTTGGGATTGTTGATTTTTTTTTAATAAACAAAATAGGGATTTCCCAGACTTCCAACTGTCTTGGGAATTGGTCTTTTTTTGATAAATTCTTTAATTGAACTTTCAACCTGGCTGATACACAGTATAAAGTGAAGCTTTGAATCCCAGGCAACCAACCAGCACACCCTGAGGTTAAGGAGCATTGCTATGCAGTTGCTGGAAGGCCAATGCTCCCTTCCGAAACCAGTGAACATACAGGCACCGGTCCTAAACATCTCTGTAAGGTTCACACCATGGCATCGTACATTTTTGAACCAAATTCCAAATGGCGAAGGGACGTACTGTCCAAGTTGAGATACAATGGAACATGTTCGACTGGATGTTATGAACCATGTGTTTAAATGGCAAATAATTAATTTAACAAATGAGGCGGTCCGTTTTTCTCGCCCCCTGTCTGTGTGGGTTTGGAGAAAGCCAGTTGTTCTGTGATATCACAGCATATGCCACTCGCTACATGCTTAGGGCAGTGTGACCACATGTATTTATAGAACGCCTGGACCCTTGTGGGAATTGAACCCCTAACACCGGCAGTGTTAGCTTTAGCACTCTGTCCCAGGGGGCTCAGGGCGGGACAGGAAAGTCTTAAAGGGACACCAGAGGCTGCTGAATAATGGATTGAACTACATTGAAAATGAAATCCAATATTGAAATGTTGAAACGCAATAATTCATATGAAAGCTGTGGGTACGATTTAAGAGCTATAATTTGGGTTTGATTTGGAAGAAATGCCATAGATATCCGTCATCTGTTCAGTGAGTGAAATGTTCTGTGAGAATATCGGCTGTGGTCGACTGCTCCTGCCTCAGTCATTGACCGTATTAAACTGTTCCTGGCTCCTTTCTGACCCATGAGGGAATCTCTTCAGGGAACCCATCTTGCCTGTCAATCATACTTGCCTGCATTATCATAGCTTCACCACCAGTGCTTGAATGCAACACTTTTCAACAGGGCAGAAACAGCGCCTACCATTAAGGCTCAGTCCTCACGGCAGCGTCCCGGGTTTGAATCCTGCCTGTGGTCCTTTGCCGCATGTCCCTTTCCTCTCTCTCCCATACCTCCCTGTCTAAATCACTGTATCTTTGTGAATGAATAAAAATTCAAAAACAAACCTTTAGAAACGTAGGGAGGGAGGCAGTGAGGGGGCACAGAGGCAGGGAGGGATTTTTCAGGGTTTGTTAAGTTTCTAACTCACCTCTTCTTCTTTCATCTCTCTCTCCATCACAACGCTAGACAACCTCAGCTCCAGCCCCTCTTAACGTGAGGTCTCCGTTCCTCTGCTCTGTCCGCAGGGGGCCTCCACGCGTTCAGGCAGTGCCACGAGCACCTCTGCGACCACTCGCTGCGGCTCCACGAGGGGCCCAACGGCGGTGGCGGTGGCGGGCCCGGGGCGGCGGCGGTGGCGGCGTTGGCCGGCCACGCCATCGGGCCGCTGCCGTCCATGCCGGACATCGAGAACGCCGAGCTCACCGCCATCCTGCCCCTCCTGTACCTGGGCAACGAGCGGGACGCGCGGGACCTGGCCATGCTGCGACGCGCCAACATCGGCTTCGTGCTCAACGTCACCACGCACCTGCCACTGTTCCACTACGACACCGGCCTGTTCTGCTACAAGCGGCTGCCCGCCACCGACAGCAACAAGCAGAACCTGCGCCAGTACTTTGAGGAGGCCTTTGAGTTCATCGGTGAGCAGAACAGGGTTTATGCACACTTGTGAAAAAGTGAAACGATTAGCATTTCAGAGTGATTAGCAGGGCGTTGTGTTTGAGTGTATAAATATGGGTTTAATAAATCCTGTTTGTTTTATAACATTTTAGAATGGGGGGGGGAATGTCCCGTGTCATTCGTCTTCACCAACAGATGATCCACCGCTGGATCAACGACAGGAAGGGAATTTAATGAATGAAAATAATGAATTCGTAGTAGTAGTCATTCAATTGTAGTGAAAGAGATGGAGGTTTATGGTTTTTCACGTGATTGATTGTATTGTAAGAGAAGCTAACATGGTGTGGTTGAAGCGTTTTGTGAGTCTGTGCTGTTTAGACTGAAAGAAGTGACAAATTGTTTTAATGCAAAATGTATTTTAATCTTCCTTTGAGGTGCAGCTGCAGGCAGCACCATCATCCTGAAGACTTGCTTAGATAGATACATAAACAAGATTATAAAATAAAATAAAATATCCACATGGATAATATGGACGTTAAAAGATATAAAAAATAAAAGATATGCTTTGGAGAATGCGATGATGCTTCAAGGCTAATGGTCAGACTTATGTCAAAAAAGGACAGATCAAGAAAGAAATGTAACTTGTGTGCATATATATATATATATATATATATATATATATATATATATATATATATTGAGATCACGATAACTTTATTGGGGAGAATACTCGGAAATAGTTTATATTACAATCTGCTCTGCTAAAGATGACATGAAACGGAAAAGGCCTACCTTTAAGTTCAATGATCAAAAGAAAAGTTCAAAAGAACAATGAAGACATAGAAATGTAGAGAAGTATGCACATGTGTAACAAATGTCTGTCTAACGTGCGTAAACACATCTGCACAATTACACCACACAACAACGTACATTCTAGGTATGCATAACGAAGGCAGAAACATAACAATAAATGCAAAAACAGATAATATAAAATAAATCGTACATGTTAATACATGCTCTACACATAGTCGATCATGACCTTTCCAAGCTTGTCCGCTACACCTGCCCCATAGGCAGCAGCGTTAAAGGGGTCTCTGCTTCTCTGTGCCCCCCTGCAGAGGAAGCACACCAGGCCGGAATGGGCCTGCTGATCCACTGCCAGGCGGGCGTGTCGCGCTCGGCCACCATCGTCATCGCCTACCTGATGAAGCACACCTGGATGACCATGACCGACGCCTACAAGTTTGTGAAGGCGCGGCGGGCCATCATCTCCCCCAACCTCAACTTCATGGGTCAGCTGCTGGAGTTCGAGGAGGACCTGAACAGCGGCATCACGCCTCGCATCCTCACGCCCAAACTCATGGGGGTGGAGACCCTGGTCTGAGACACCCCGTCTCCAACCCGTTTCTCCTTCTTCTTGCTCCACCACCACCACCACCACCACCACCACCACCAATAACAACAACAAAGAAATCACACACACACACACACACACTGACACACACACAGACACACAAACACACACCCACGCACTTCCAGGCACTGGAGTTCTCTTGATTGGGTATTGTGGGGTTTGGAGGGGGTGGTTGAAACGTCTCCCGGTCTTCTTGGACCTTCTGTGGAGAGGGAAAACAGGCAACAGGTTCCATTGCTGATGAGAAGAAATGCCATAAAAATGAAATACAAAAATACCCCCCCACTCCCCCCTCCCTTCTGGACCTGCCTGATGTCCCGGGGAAAAGGCCAGTGGGTCAGATGGACACACAAAAGACAGAGAGAGAGATAGAGAATGAAAGAGAAGGAGGCTGGAGGCTGTGCGTGCCATGCAAGATAGAAGGGAAACAGAAAAGAAATGTATATTTAAAGAATTCCTAAAATAATAATGAAATACATGCAAGAATTTACTGCAGGCTTAGTCCAGCTACAGACTCTGGTTCACACTGTGGCGCACAATTTCTCTTCTTGAAGACCCAAGAGTAGGCTGGCCACAGCAGTGCTTGCCTGCCAGACACACACCTATAAACACACACACACACACACACACACACACACAAAGAGAACGACAAAGACTTGTTTGGTGTGCTGATGTATTGATCTATTTTTATACAGGGGTTTTTGGGGGGGTGACCACGACAAGTCCACAGTGGCTTACTGTGCAATAATTTCAAGGTGAAATGCTTGAGTGCTTGATCTTATACTGTATGTATATATCGGTAATTACATTTTTTTTGCTTTCTGCTGGAATACCATTTTGATGTTACTGTAATATTACCGTTGCTATCTTGTCTGTTATATCAGTCCATGTTGATGGTGCATTCACAAATGCTGTAATATTTGATATGGAGGTGAATACGATTGGCAAATGGTTCTCTATTTTTTTTGTTGTGAGGTAGCGCTTTATCCGTGTGTTCATCCATCATCCGGGCGTATTTGTTTTAAAAAAGTAGGAAGAAAAAAACAGAACCACAGATTTAATTTGGCTGCTTGTGTGTCTCCGGTATATTTCTTCCATTCCTGCCTCCTTTACTCATAATGACACAGTGCAGCGATACCTTTTGATTAAAGCGACGTGAGGGGAGCCGTGCTGAGCGCATGGCTCCCAGTAGAGAGAGAGGCAGGTCTGTAATTAAAGAGTGTTTAACTATCATAGGGCTAACGGGGATCGCTGTGCCAGTAGAACAAGGGACTCTTCACTGCCTGACTCTTGCTTCGTCTGCTATTTCTCGCTCCAATTCACTTTTAGAACCCCCCCCCCCCCTCCTCCCCCTGGTATCTTCTAACACTGTTGTTTTATTTGTATTGTATTCTGTTATTTTCCTCCTGTATACAACCGTACGACTATGTTTTTATTTAACATTCATCACAAAGTAGCAAAAGCTACTCTCCGCTTCGAGTATCAACCAGAATGCAGCAAAATGCATCACAGAGGCAGAGTAGCGTACCATACCAAACCCCTTGTCTCACCTACGTCGATCGGCCCTTTATTACCCCCGGCCCCCATCCCAACGCTACAGTGAAACGGGGCGCCCATGAACCGCCTTCTACAGGCAAGAGCTGCTGTACCCCTGCTGTCCCAGTGCCTCTATCGATGCCTTAACCCACGTGGTGGGACCCCCATGGGCTTCTTGTGCACCACCTCGACCAATGACACACGCACACAGAGAAAACACAATTATGACCCGGACCCCTTCTCGTTCAGATATAGAAGAAACACAAACCAAGAAACGCTGGTTTCACACAGTCTCTTGTTTTCATATGCAGGATCCTTCATACCTAACGGGGGTGATGGCCTCAAGTATACACTCAATGGAGAATACGATTGAATAGTAAATAGTAGGATGTCAACATTGGGTCTTCTGACATTGGGTCACATGCATTTAGCCAATAGGCCCTTTTCACAATAGTGTCATCGCAGGACCAACACAGACCACAGCTCAGGGCACTCATAGGTCTGCTTCTTTGTGTACACGTAGTAGACTGAACTAGTGTAGTTGACACACATTGACCATTGCTGGTGCTTTAACACATAAATGCAACACCAGCCGATCTACCCAATGTTAATGTTGGGCCACACCTGTATTTACCCTGTGATGACATCTCCGTGAAAATGGTCCATGGTGAATGTGTGTCATCTTCACCAGTTTGGTCTACTACCCGTGCCCTGGTACATAAAAGTAGCAGACCAGTATTTTGTGTTAAGAGCGATTCCTGTGTTTATCTTATTATGACACCTCTGTGAAATGGCTCTGTTTGCCCATCATCTGTGTGAACACACAACCTTATTGAGAAACAAGCGACAATCTGACATGTAAACGTAACTTGTCCTTGTTCACTCTCTGTCGCAAACATCCAGATTAGCTGTGAGCCAAATCTTAAAAAATTCATGACACCTGTTTTTCAGTTTTCTCTGTAATTCCAATGTCAACACACGCTGACTATGTTGCCCGCTGTCAATCAAACCACTTCAAAATGTTTACAAGATGAATACTGTGTGATGCTAACAGGTGCTAGCGGGTAGAAGGAGGCTACGCACAATTTTCACCCAACTCGGTGTACATAGTGTAAAGACTCACCCTTGCCACGGTGAGTGTGCATGTGCATGCAGCTTAACCAAGCCTCTCGATATCAATTAATCACCATTAACCATGTATGGATAGGATAACTATACAGTAGGCTATGCCATTCAAACCAGACTGAGTGCTCCACAGTTAGTTTTAACTGCGTCAGTTAGTTAAAATGTTCAAATAACATTAACACGAGCATAGATGATAAACCAAGCAGCAACTCATTATACATTGCCTTCACTGCACTTGACTCAGCAGTTTGGAAAGGTGCATTTTTACAGTATTGCTAATGACATTTCCTCTTAATAAAAACAATTAGAATGAACTACCACAAACATGTTTGAATTACCTGAAAAAGAACAGGGAGGAAGTGAGGCTATCTTAGTTGAATCTTTGAATTCATAAAAGCATACAGATTTCAGAGGGCCTCATAGTTCAAAATTCAACAAGGAGCTGGGAAACACATAGACTTCAACCACCCAATCCCTGAAGCAAATTCTCCTGCTATGCAAATGAAGTGATAGCACGTCGTATAGCCCGGGCTACTTTACTACTACGACAGTGCCGTCTTCCTCTAAGTATCACTTGAAACGTGCTATATGCATTTATTATATTGTATTCATTTCTGTAATTCTTAATGAGATACGGGGTATT
Source organism: Pollachius pollachius (assembly GCF_949987615.1). Classification (NCBI taxonomy): domain Eukaryota; kingdom Metazoa; phylum Chordata; class Actinopteri; order Gadiformes; family Gadidae; genus Pollachius; species Pollachius pollachius. The sequence goes on along the minus strand of NC_136949.1, from coordinate 11,252,370 downwards.
ATGGCAACTTGAAACCCTCTGTGATTGTATTTTTTTTTAAGGCATTTAAAAATAACTGTGTTTATCGCAGCCCCCGTTTTATCTTTTGGTTGCCATTGGCGTGTGAGTGCCATGTCTGTTTTGGTGCTCTCCAAATTAATGTATAGGGATGATCTGAAAATGTATGACCATTTGCAAAAAAAAATAGCCAACTTTGGATCTTTGACCCACCCCCCTTGGCTCGGTGGTTCATCCCGGGATCAGTTTGTTTAGTGTGATACTGTAGATTGCTGTACCTGTTGTTGATACGAGTGCTACTGTACATGAGTCTCTCGTTTGGGAATACAATGCATGCAAGGGAATGAGGGGACACACACACTCTCATCATGGTGCTGCACCCCCCCCCCCCCCCCCACCCTTACATACACACATACACACACGAGTACACACACATACACATACGCATAAACATACGCATTCACACACACATACATAAACATACAGCATTTACTCACACACACACACACAGACACCCTTTACACATTAACAGACAGAGAAACACACACACCTCTTGTCTATGACCCAAGTGAGAACGTTTGAAGAGGCATCATGGCAAGCCACGCCCTATTATTATTGTTCCCAAAATAAAGTGTGAGTGGCTGGTGGTGAATTGATCCCATTTCACCGCTGCGCTGTAGTTCACCACTAGACTTCAGGGGCCCCTGCTTCAGGCTCCTCTGTTTCCCGGTCTTTGCTCTACAGGTGTATGTAACTTTCTATGTGTCCCTACAAGTAAATGCTTTAAGTATATACAGTACCTATAAATATCTATCTATTTTCTTTGTATGCCTATAGCTATAAAGATATATATATATATATAGATATATAATATATATATATACATTACTATTTTTGCACTGAGCTATCAACAGCTGAAATCGTTTTGGTTGTTTGTTGTTGATCTTCCACAAAGGGTGCTATTATAACGGAGGCCTTCTCCCTCACCTTTATTTGATTTCTTTTGTTTTGCATGTCTTGCTCAAGGGTCCCTTCGGCTGGATCTGGGCGTCCACCCTCTCTCTCTCCTTCTCTCTGAAATGGCTGCCGTGGGGGGTCATTTTGTGAATTTGTAATTCCTACCTGTGAGGTTTGAAATAAACAGGGTGTGGAGGAGGAGTGTAGTTTTTCTCGAGTCCTGTGGATTTGATTCTGGGCCGTAACACTGGAATAGCATTTTTATTTTCATGTTCATCCCTAGATGTTGCTGTGTCAGAAACAAACAAATCTAGAATATTTTATCTGGCTTGTATATCAGAGGTTATCAAAGACTATGAATATTTCTATGTTCCTTTCAACAATGTGTCTTAAAGGGGACAAATTATGCCACCAGGTGTGAGTGTGATTAGCCTTTCAAGCCGTTTCGAAAATCTGCCCCATATTATCATCACTAGTGGGTGTGTCCACCTAGACCTGTCCCCATAACACTTTATTGCATTGTGCTGCAAGAAAGAGTCCCAGAATTGGCTAGGTTTACCACTTCTAATCACATGTTAAATTCTTAAAACAATATATCAGAAACAGGGCGATTTCTACATCCTGTGTGAGTGGCAGAAGAGAGCAGTAGTTGTGCTACTCCCCTGCGGTCAGCCCGTGTTGTTGTGGCCCTATATTTACTCACAGAGTAACATAGCTCTGATGCCTGCTTGGCTTTGGGCGAGTGAGTGCATGTGTGTGTTTCTTTGTACATTCATCATATTGTGTGTTTGTGTGCGTGTGTATGTGTGTGTGTGTGTGTGTGTGTGTGTGTGTGTGCGTGTGGAGACAGACCTTGGGGGTCAAGTTCTCTCCCCCCCCTTAGGGACAAGCACCATTTTTTTTCCCTCTTGTTTATTTCTTTATTTTTAAACAATCATTGTTTCTAATTATGTGCGACAAGAGCCCCTGTCCCATTAATCCTCCACTATCAGCAGTGGACAGGCCGGTCAGCACCAGAATAGCCTCTCTCCCCCCCCCCCCCCCCCCCCTCTCTCTCTCTCGCTCTCTCTATCTCTCCCCCTCTCTCTCCCCCCCCTCTCTATCTCTCTCTCCCCCTCCCCCTCTCTCTCTCTCTCTCTCTCTCTCTCTCTCTCCCCCTCTCTCTCTCTCTCTATCGCTCCCCCTCTCTCTCTCCCCCCTCTCTATCTCTCTCTCCCCCCCTCTCCCCTCTCTCTCTCTCTCTCTCCCCCTCTCTCTCTCGCCCCCTCTATCTCTCCCCCTCTCTCTCTCTATCTCTATCTCTCTCCCCCCTCTCCCTCTCTCTCTCTCTCTCCCCCCCTCTCTCTCTCTCTATCTCTCCCCCTCTCTCTCTCTCCCCCCTCTCTCTATCTCCCCCCTCTCTCTCTCTCTCCCCCCCCCTCTCTCTCTCCCCCCTCTCTCTGCCCCCCTCTCTCTCTCTCCCCCCCTCTCTCTCTCTCTCCCCCCCTCTCTCCCCCCTCTCTCTCTCCCCCCTCTCTCCCCCCTCTCTCTCTCTCCCCCTCTCTCTCTCTCCGTCTCTCTCTCCCCCCCTCTCTCTCTCTCTCCCCCCCTCTCTCCCCCCTCTCTCTCTCCCCCCTCTCTCCCCCCTCTCTCTCTCTCCCCCTCTCTCTCTCTCCGTCTCTCTGCCCCCCCCTCTCTCGCTCCCCCCCTCTCTCTCTCTCCCCCCCCTCTCTATCTCTCTCCCCCACCCCCCCTCTCTCTATCTCTCCCCCTCTCTCTCCCCCCCCCTCTCTCTCTCTCCCCCTCTCTCTCTCCCCCCCTCTCTCTATCTCTCTCCCCCCCCCCCCCCTCTCTCTCTATCTCTCCCCCTCTCTCTCCCCCCCTCTCTCTCTCTCCCTCCGGCATGGTTGCCTGCATGGACGTATTAGGACAAGCAGAGTCCCAAACACACAAATTGGAAGGGGGGCGGGGGGTTATGAGGAGAGACTTACTCTCTGGCAGACATTTGCGCACACACCCACAAACACACAAACACAAACCGATCCATAGACATTCATATTCACACACACACACACACACACACACACACACACACTCATACTGACATCAACATACACACACAAACATTCACCAATCAATCACATTCTTACATCCCTCACTCACAGAAACACACACACACTTTAATTCTTAAATGCAAACACATGCTTCTATACACGTGTGCCCTCACACATGAGTGCACACAGACTGACTCATCAAACTGGGTGTATTATCTCAGAGACATATATGTGCATGCAGACATATATGCAAATACCCACAGACGGTCACACACACTCACACAGTCATACACAGTCCCCCATACGCATGCATGCTGACATCAAGTGCACGTGTAAACAAACGTGAGTGTGCCCGAGTGTGTATCTGTGTGTGTGTGTGTGTGTGTGTGTGTGCGTGCACAACAGCGCATGCATGGCCAGCTGTGCCGCCCTCCCCTGAGGGAGGGGGAGCAGATAAGGCGTTACAGGGGTCTGGGGGCTCTGGGGCTAGGCCTGCTATCACAGGGCATGGTAGCTCCCTTTAGTCACAGCAAGATGCAGTCAAGTGATGCACAATTCTAGCCTGGCTGTAGCCGCCATAGCACGATCCCTCAGTGCTGCTGTTAGCCTCTCTGATCACAGACAGACACGCACACACAAAGTTTATAGGTGTGTGTGTTTTTCAGTCTAAAATCTGTATGTATAGAAGATGGATGGGTGTTGTATTCATCTGTGAGGGGGAATTCAGCACATAAAATATGATCAATAGGAAAAGGCAGGTATAATGCAGAACAAGAGAAAAGGTAAAGCTAAATAAAGGTGTTATTAAAGTATTTGTATTTACAATAAGAAAACATAAGAAAACATCACAGTACAGTTTTACTAGTGAATAGTGGCCAGTAATTTCAAATAGGTATTTGCATGCTACTGAAGCCTATATGTAGGCAATGTTTGTCAGGGATACATGGGGATACCCTGTAGTATGTATGAGATTAGCTGGAGTGAGCAGTGCTTGGGTCCCTGGTGGCTATGTATTGTTATGTACTCCAATCTGAACAGACTTGTGGCCTTCTGTGTTTCTGTACACTCAGCTTTTTGTTCGCCAGTATGACTTATCCTGCCACCTGGGAGTGCATCTGGATGTGAGTGTGTGTGTCGGTGTATGTGTGGGCCTGTGTGCATGCACGTGAGTGTGAATATATATGAGCTGAAAAAGGGAACGTTAGTGGAAACCAAGATACAATGGTTCAGGGATAGAGTGAGCATTGAAGGATGAAGAGAGTGCGAAAGAGAGAGTAAGGTGAACAGTGAGATGAAAGAGTGTGGAAGGGGAAAGTGGAAGAGAAGACCAGCGAGAAGAAGAGTAAAATAAGGGGGAGGAGAAGAAGGGAGAAAGACATCTCTAGGCGTGGAGGGGAGCAATGGCCATGTCACTGCAAATATGCTGCAGCAACCATCCTACCTCAAGCAACACTGGTCACAAAAGGATAAAGCCCTTTATATGGAATACGAAAATACTTTTTATGCATTTTCTCTCTTGCCATCTTCTCGAGTGAGAATTAGAATCTACATTTCAGCAGCAATATTTATTTAGGAACTTTCGCTGTTTGGCTCATATTGTAAACATAGGTAGTGAAATATAGCTGTAGTGTAGCTAAAACGGATTAAAAAATAATATAGATGGAAGTAATAATGATTTGCCTCAGTTATGCTGAGGCAAATCAATAAATCAAGTGTAGCCAACTCTACACACAACAAACACAACAGAGGCTTGTGTTTGCATTTGCCCTCCACAAAACCAGACCAACTTGCTGAATCTCTTTCAAAATCGACATCTTTGTTGGCCCCTGCCCAGCCCACCAGTACAGCAGCCAATCAGAACACTGATTATACAGACTTCAAAATACTTCTCACAGTAGAAGACGAACTAGAGGCCGAAACAGAAAACAAATACATTTAAACTTCGCCTTCACACGTGTAAGAATTGTGATCTTCTAATGGTGATTTGTGATCCCTTTTTAGTTTGCTTTAACAATTGTTTAATACATTTTATAACAATCTCAGCCAGGCTAATCTAATAATAATGGCCACAGATGTAGACTGTTTGGTTATAGCATGCTATGTTCCATAGCAACGTTAAAGTTTGTTTACGGTGACAAAGAAACTAGTACTCAATCGGCCAGCCTGAGCTATTTACGGATGGTTGCACCATTTTGGTTTTAAATGTTTACAATCTAATGTATTTTCCTCCTGTCCTGCTCCAGAGAACTCCTCCTTTGAGAAATAGCCATGTCAACCTCACAGTCACCTGACCTTGTTTTACATAGAACAAACCCATACACACAAGAGCATGTACGCATAGACGTGCACACACACCCGCGCTGGCACATGCACACAGAAACATGCACACACATACACACACAAACACCTACACACATACACTCACACACACACACGCACACAAATCTTCATGCACAGACTGACTCAGCCAAATTACAGAGCTTGCTTGAGGCACATTGTTGCCTGTTCCTGTGTTGCATCATTCAGCAGATTAGAGTGTGTATATACTAACACAATATGATTTCACATACACACACACACACACACACACACACACACACACAGGCACACACACATATGCATAAGCACACACATATCTTTCCATCTTCGTTTCACCTTGGGGCACCGACACCCCTCCCCCCTCCCCATCCAGACCATGTGACTCATCAGGTCCACCCGTGATGACCCTGCCAAAATAGTCCTACACTTCCATGGGATTCAGGGTACACCAGTGGTGGAGGTGGTGCTGGCGGGGTTGGGGGTAGTGTTGGTGGTCATTGTGGTGGTGGAGCTGGTGTTAGTGGTGGTGGAGCTGGTGGTGGTGGTGAAAGTGGTGGTGGTAAGCCGGTGTTGAGCTGGTGATGACCCCGGTGGGTGATGGTGGTCGAGGTGGTAATGGTGGTGGGAGACTATAGGCTATATGGGTGGAGGTGGTGTGGTCCTGGTGTCTGTTATTTGCACGCGGTACATTCAGTTCATGCTGACCCCATAAATGCCATCCCTTATAGCTCGGCCTGCTAATAAACATGACTAGTACACGCACGATGCTGTTGAGAGATGCGGCCGCCTATTCAATTGTCCATTCGTGGTTTTATGAGGCGATGGAGAGAGGTCAGTAGATAGCTGTAGAAAGCGGATATTTATAGAGCCCCCGTATTAATAGACGTGACCTTTCTGCCACGCACGCATGGATGCGCACACGCGCTTACGCATCGGCCGTCGAGACACGCAGGAATGCGAGGAACACACACACACGTCACGCACACACACACTTGACTTCATCAATCTTACATAGCCAAGGCAATAAACATACACTGTCTCTCTCCCTCCCTCCTGCTCTCTCTCTCTCTCTCTCTCTCTTTTTCTGTCTCTTTGCCTCTCTCTCTCTCTCTCTCTCTCTGTCTCTCTCTCTCTCTCTCCACTTTGGATCCATCAATGGTTCCTGAGTGTAGATAGCGAGCTCCCATCCCCAGGCCAGGCTCCCATTTTCCTCCCTGACTTCCATCACCGGCGGATGTATCTTGCCCGTAGCTAAGGCGCTATCCTAACAGCGCTATCAGTGACCTGTCTGTATCCCCCTGTTCCTTTCCACAAACAACAGCTGTCTGACAAATTATCACTTTTTTCTAGAAGGATGATCACATTCACGTCTTTGTTGTTACATTGTACTGGGAAAGTTCACCGTACGTTCAGTCACGATTAATGACGGGCTCCATTATTATATTATATTATATTATAATAGTAGGTTATGACCAATGTTTTGAGTGTTTTTAAAGGGGCTTAACGTTTGGGCCCCAACCACTCACGGGTCCATCCGACAGAGACTGTTGTGTCGTCTTGCTTTGCATCCCCCGTGCTGGGGTATTATGTTTCAGCAGGCTTACTTTTGGTTGTCTGAGAAAGGAAACCTGTGTCCTAAAGATGGAAACAACCTTGCTCTTTTACATGTAACGTGAATACAATTTAATGGCATCGGGATATTGAAAAATTGTTAAGTGAGCTGTAGGCTACCTAATGAATTATTAGATATTTTAGAATCCGATAATCTATCAAAATCCCTCAATGACAATACAAAATAACAAGTAAACATTAGCTAGTTTGTCTCTTCAGGCAGGGGGGAGAAGGAGGAAGAGACTCTGTCGCCCCCTTGTGGTCCCACGTGAAATATTTTGGGGTTAAACTTGGAAGCTGGATGATACAAATTTTTACAATGAAACCGTTAATGTGGATGGAACAAATAGACGCCTCATCAACACAACCGACACAGAAATGCATGAACCAATTGTATATTTAGTGTGTCCACAAATATTTATCAGTATAACATCACTCAAAAGATGAATTTAGATCCAAAGTGTGGGTTAATGTCTACTGTTGTTTAGGTCTCGCTCTCTTCTCCCCCTGGCCTGATTAATGTGTTTATTGGACAGAGTTTACCAGCAGACAACCCCACCTATCTCTCAGTTACCCCCCCCCCCCCCCCGGTTTGTTTAACTGACATGTATAACAAACTTTACTTCTGACACCCTATGAAGCTCTGGTCCGTCTGTCCGTTCTGACCTCACAACATGCTCTGTCTATTATATTTAGACCCCCGTGATGCATCACTCTCCGCTGATATGACAAGTGCATGATCGGATAAGTTGAGCGGGACAGAGATGCCCCGCGAGCGACAATAAAAGTGTCATTTTTTACCTCGTTTATAAACAGGTCGTAATGTTGAGATGAGCCATTGCCTATTAAGGACCCCGTGTAGCCGGTGACATCAGTAAACAAAAGGAGATCGAGCCAATGAGGAGTGCATTTTAACGAGGCGGGAGCCGGGTCTGGACTTGCTCGTGCCGTGGTAACTGTAGAGACGACGACGGTGTAGTCTGCTTGTTATGGTGGCTGGCAGGCCTGGGAACAGCTCTGCAGAGGCTCCCGCATATTATCAGGTATAGGCCGTCTTCTGTGCGGCGCAAAAGTTTGTGCAGCTTAAACAAGACGAGGTTCACAGATATGACACTTAGTGCAAGGGGTCAGGGGTCTGCTGAATTGCAGGGTAAAGGAAAGTGTTACCTCTAGTCTAGAGGGCGTGGCCACCATATGTCTGTCTTTTTTGCTTTGGCTAAGAAAACGTTCACCTTTCCCCGTTGACCCCCGATTCACCTGGCAGCAGGGCCTGTCGTGTGAATTAGCATCTATTATTATTCTAGATAGGCACAGTGATTCAGCGAAGCAGCTCGCTGCTGCTGGGGCTGACATTGAATCTGCCCCTAGCACCCCCCCCCCCCCTTCCAAAACACCTTCTGTTCATTTATGAATGTTTATTTATACAGCCTGTTGAAAGTGAAACTTCGATGTCATTGAACAAATGCAAACTCTGTTGTACTGCAGGCATTGGTGTAGGCTACTCTTGTGTATTCAACATGTTCAGTCTGACTATGCCCAACATGCAATGTTTATGTGTCCTATTTGTCAGAGGCAGATTAAGGCCAATGGCGCTAGACATACAATAGAAATGTGGTGCACCATTCATTGATTCATTGCACGTAGGAGATAGTTGATCTCTTGACTTGACACTCAGTCACTTGAGATTTGGGGCCTGGAACGGAATGTCAAGCGACAGGATTTGTATGGTTGAGTGGAAAGAGACGGGGCGCCCTCTTGTGTTGAAATGAAACATTGCACCAACAAGCTCGATACAGAGATTTTATTATAGGCCAATATGAATTATGAATTGTATATTTTGCTATTCATATTAAAAGATTTAGCTGGGTTCCCGTTAACGGGATTTCTAGATCTGGCAGGCATTTTTCTAGATTTAAGGATCCTAGACAAACTCCTTCACGTTTCTGGAGAGTTGAATAAATCAAATGCAAAAAAAAAATATGATACGTTTATGCTTTCAAAAAGTATATAGGCTACATTTATTCTTTTGGCCTGGCCTTTAACCCCAATTCTGTCTCTCTCATAAATCCCAATCCCCGCACATTACCTCAGTTTTCAAGGACCTTCGTTGGGTTTGTAGAAGAAAAAGAGTTTAATAGAAACAAATATAAATCTACAGGTGTCAAATTCGACCCGTGTGCATACCAGGTTACGCGCAGCCGTGCTGTTGTACGAAGACCTCCAGGGCTCCGCGCGCTTACCCGCGTGTTTCCACGTGAGACCTCAGTACGACACAGCCCTGACGCGTGGCTAACGGCTTCGCTGATATGGCTATGTGTCAATTAAACAAAGTTAATCTTAAATTCATTCACGAGAAAAGATAAAACGAAAGAAACAAACATTCGGAAGCATTTTATAAATGCAGGCTTCGATCAATATGGACCAAGATTACGATAAAGCCCCCAACTGGCATAAGGCTGCTAGCATGCATCGAATTCAGGTAAACACAAACAAACTTTTAGACTCACCACGTTGTCATAATGACCCCAAATGTACACAGGGTGGCAGTAGTGTTTCCAATATACCTCATATTTTATTAGAGGCCTACAGGAAATGTCGCACTTGATAACATTAATGATTAATTTCTTTGTCAATCTGTTGCATAGACGATATGATACCCGTTTGAGTCCAGTTTACTTAAACAAATTGGATTTCTGATCCCTGATATGCTAGGTTCAAACTATGGCAGTATTATTCTTGATATCGATTTAAGGGAATAAAATGTTTCTTACCTTTATAAAATTGAATGAACAGTTAACCTGGCCATCGTTTTATTTCTCATTTGAGTGTATGTCTAAGAATAAACAATGCTTACAAAATAAGTGATATAGCTTAAGAGCTGCTTGGCATTATTTCACAGTAGCTATAATAAATTCATACAATGAAGATAAATTGAATACAATTCAATTTATTCAAAACAAATTCGGTAAAAAATCCCACCTTGTTCGATTTGCAGTGTAAAATATTGTACTACTCATAATTAATAAATTTTTCTGCAATACTTTGTACAAAACAACTTAAAGTTGCTTTACAAATATACTTTGTTGTTGGACTCAACAAAATTCGATATTAAGTTAGAAAAAAACAAAGTATCCAAGTAAAACTAATGTCAGTACAATTTGACATTGCACAAGATCATAATAAAAGTGTACAAAACGTTGAACTCTAGCCTCACCTGAAACCTATACCGTGTCATGTGTTTATCTCTCTGGGCGGTAAGACTGGCACCACACTGGAAAACATTTCTCCTTCCTGGTGTTAATAGACTTACTTAGCTCGGGGGGTCCTGACTTATGTTATCCAATGAATTAAAATGTCAGGAGCCACAAATCAACGTGTGGGCTTGGCCAGGCAGGGGCACCAAAGAAGGGAGAACTCTGCGCAGCCCCATGGCTCACAGCAGGCCTGGAGGTGCTCAACTGTCTCTCCCTTAATGGTTTGTTCCCCAGACAGATGAAACTGTATCCTTAGAGCTGACCTCTCAGATTGTTGCTGTGAACGGCCTGGCCTCCGGTGATCCCATCTTCCCATAGCATGTGCGTGTGTGTGCACACACTCACATTCACGTGCACGCACGTCCGTACAGATTTAGCCTTTTGACACATACGTGCACACGTAAGTGAGAAGATCACTGTTTTTCCACACTTTGGTAAGCCTTTGACATTTATGGCGTTGGACTCTTGTGTTGCAGTTGGATTTTCCACATCACACTATACGATATTCCCACTTCACTGGACTCCTACGCCACTATAGCATCTAGCACGCCGCTATATAGCATCTAGCACGCCGTTGTATAGCATGTAGCACGCCGCTGTATAGCATCTAGCACGCCGCTGTATAGCATCTAGCACGCCGCTGTATAGCATTTAGCACGCCGCTGTATAGCATCTAGCACGCCGCTGTATAGCGTTTAGCACGCCGCTGTATAGCATCTAGCACACCGCTGTATAGCATCTAGCACGCCGCTGTATAGCATCTAGCTCAGGGCGAACAGGAGGGCCGTAATAGGGCCGCCAATAGGAACTCTGCTGCAGATGCACTGAAGTAAGACGACTCAGTGCATGTGCATGTGTGAGAGAGAGAGGGAGCGAGAGAGAGAGAGAGGGAATGGGTCTGTATACGAGTCGCAACCTTTTTTATTAGAGCTCATTAGGGTGAGCAAATAACTCGGTAGAGCTACACTGATTTCATGAACCAACAGTAAAACCCTGGGCCCTTCTCATGCTCCCCTGTGTTCCTCCGAGCCCCCCTCGCCCCTCCCCAAGTGGCAGGCTAATTAACCAGTTGGTATGATCAACAAGGACATGGGGGGGGGGGGCACACGTGCACATTCAGCTGCTGGAATCCAACAAGGGAATCTTGGCTTGGCTCTCTCTCTCTCTCTCTCTCTCTCTCTCTCTCTCTCTCTGCACAAGGTCATTGAATGAGGCGAGAATGGTTGAGTCAGACCAGCTGAACCCTATTGACCAGGAGAACAGCATCTCGTGGAGCTCTGGGATTCAACTGATAAAACTCCCCCCAAAAAACCACACATCTTATCATCAGACTGCATCAGGCGTGAGAGACCAGCGGTATTGTGTTGTTTTGGATAAGGCCGAATGGTTATGGCAATGGAGCATATGCACGTCAGGTGGTTAGAGAGAGAGAGAGAGAGAGAGAAAGGAACATAAGTGTGTGAGAGCGAGAGAGCGAGAGAGGAATATAAGTGTGTGTGTGAGAGAGAGAGAGAGAGAGAGGAATATAAGAGAGAGAGAGAGAGAGAGAGAGGGGAATATAAAAGTGAGAGAGAGAGAGAGGGAGGGGTCGGCCAGTCAGTCAGCATTCACTGGTCCACACTCACTAAATCTCTCTTTTCCTCTCAATTACTCGCAGAGTCTTGTTTCAGGAGCTCTCTCTGCGATTGCCATCAGAAAAAAGGTGTTTTTTCGTTCTGGCCATTTAAAATTTGCTGATTAGATTACAACACTTTTTGTAGCCCTAATATTTCGGTGCCTGTAGAAACTTGATCTCCCCTGTCGCAAATGATTGAGAGAGCTATCACACGTAGGCCTGTACCACCCTCGCTTAAAGCACGTTTTATAGCTCAGGCAGTTCCTTACAAAAGCTAGTTATTTTCTGTGGGTCAATGTATCATTGTTCAAAGATGTGCATTGCAGTACTCTGACAATATTCTGCTGGTGATGTATGGCCCAAGAAAATATATAAATGAAGGTGTAATGGCATTTTGGATCCACTAGCAGACGTTTTTTTCACGTTCTTAAATCATGGTTTGATGCAATAAAAACAAACAATAGGACCAGCGCTGGCAATGTCTGTAAGCACATATGAACATATTATTCAATGCTTTTCCATAATCAATCTTGATGGAAGCTTGAAAATTGAGCAGAATAATAATTGTTCTGCCACCAATTTTGTAAGTCGCTGTGGTTAAAGTATTCATCTATTTGTTTTGCATGTGATTGTTCTTTTAACCTACATTTTCGCATCATGTAACATTTGTAATATTTTGTAATATTTTTCTAATCTGTTTACACACACACACACACACACACACACACCACATACACACTCATACACACACCCAGACATACACACACACAAACAATAGTATTTTAAACTCTTGAAGCCGGATGCTTTTGGCTGCAGATTAGTTTATTATTTTGTTTTATGGGGCTGGGCGGGGAGCTGTTTTTGTGCGGCGGCGGCTTGTGATACGGCCGCTGTGTTTGGAGTTTGTGAGAAAGGAAGCTCCAGCAAGATCAATACATCCTCTACGCAGATTTCCAGAGGAGTGTGACGTGCGTGGGGGGAAACGAGTCGAGCGGAGGATACTTATCTTATTATGGATTTGACATGAACTTGGCCCCGGGCCCCTGCAGAATGTGATGAATGCATTATTTGATCTTCCTGTCTTTGTTAACCTTGAAGGGCAATGCACACCAATTTGTGTTTGTGTGTGTTTATGCATGCATGTGTGTATGCACGCATCCATGTGTGCGTGTGTGTGTGAGAGCTTGCCTTTAGAGTTGGCCACTCAGGTTTTATTTTATTTTATTGAAGTGTACTTGCAGGTCAGAGAGGCATTGCCAAGTAGATTTCCACTGTTCCAATGGTGCTATAATGGGGGTCTTTGAACACACGCACGCACACAAGCACACACACACACACACACACACACACACACACACACATACACACAAACACATGCTCACAACTTCAAGTTGTACACACAAAGCCAGGTAGCAAGGAGGAAAACATTGAGTGCTTAAACATCTGCCACAAAGGAACCTTGACATCTTATCAACCTCATTTTTCTAAGGAAGTGGCTGTGTGTGCGTGCTAGTGTGCTGTTGTCACATATACACATTTACGTGTGCACGCACAGCCACACACACACAGGGTCAGAAGTCCTTTAAAATAAATAAATCACCATAGAGTCAGACAATGACGATGCAATATTCTTTGGATGTGGGAGGCGTCATGGCCCCTGGACGGCATTCAGACACTCTTTGTCCAAAACTGAAAAAAAGGAAAGTAGAAACAACAACTTTGTTACACATTTAGACACTTGGCTTGTTCGTTGGGGATTAAGTCATCCGTAGGTCAGTGATCACAAAGCACAAGAAGACTTCCATTAACTTCTAACCCTGCAGCTGTATTCTAACACGTCTGCGGGTGGTGTAGTCATAGTTTATAGATAACCTGTTACAGCAGGATCCACCTACAGACTGAATGACCTGAGACAAAGCAGACGTAGTACAATTGTTAAACTGAAATGCATCAGTTTATAAGATATTCAAATCAGATAAATGTCATCACATCCCTCTTCAATAGGTTGTTATTTATTTATTTTTGTAATGTAGTTCTCAGATCTATTTTTTTTTATTTTCTGTTTAGGACCACTGTCTGATTTAGCCTGCTGATAATATTACAACAGTGTAAAAAATGCATTATAATTGTATTGATAATTGTGTTGATAAGGCCAAAATAATATAGCTGATTGATATTGATCCACTTCCTCTTTGACTGTTCATTTGAATTATAAAACGATGCAAGTCTTCATTACCGTCATAAAGTTTGAAGGTGATACATTGTCTGGAAAAATGAAAACAATGTAAAGAAAATTATCGGTAGTCTAGCTAACAATCTATTCAGGTGTTTTATACTTTTTACAGTCTGTCTCACTCTTTGATTTTAATCGGTTAATACACTAATGAGTTAATAAGCTAAATATGTCACAAATCCCTATTATTGAGGCTGGACATTCGAGTAAAATATAAATATCATATCAGCATTAGTATACAACATCAGTTTTAGCTACTAGCCTATTGTTTATCTTATAACTTCACTAACAGCCACTCAAGAATTTCTACTGGTTTCAAAAACGAAAAGATAAACTGGGCTACCTATATGTGAATTTTCATCTACCCACTACAAGTAGCCTAGTTGGTTTTGTATTAGACATGCATACATTAATGCTAAAGTTGAATCCTTTCATGTATCTCATTTTTTCCTGTTTCTCAACATATAATAATTGATAAACAATAGTAAAGTTGCACATTTAAATTTTCACAATATGAATAATGAAATGATCTAACAATTGTCTCATCATGGAAAGTCCTGCATTACACTCTTGACTTTAAACTAACTATTAAAAGATATTCCCCAGTGATTTTACAACCTTCCTCTCATGTCTTCAGTAGTTCACTAACTTCCTACCTACTCCGGCGTGCCACTATCCTTTAACTGTTTCTCGTTGAATGTCACGTAACGTGACGAGCATGTGGCGTGTAGATGCACGGTAAGGCGTGCGTTCTGTGTGTGTTCCTATCTTCCCGTTTGTACAGGTGAAAACAATTAAAGGAAGGATAATAATAGGACATGGATATGTGTCAGAGGGACAGCAGCCTTCAAGCCGCCTTGCTTTCACAGGCCCTCCTCCTGTGCTCGGCGCAAATAACATTTCGCTCTGCCCATTTAATGGAGCGCTGTCTCTGAGTGTTAGTGTTTTCTGTACGTTTTTGACGGGCTGAATATGATTGAAGGCTACCTGTTTTAGTCAAACAACGGACTGCTTTCTGTTTTGGTTGGATATTGTTTCCATCATTTTGAGCTTTACATGCCATCATCAGCAGGAGAATTAATAGAATGGCCCATTGCTATTAAGCTAATTTATCACCTGTGGGTGCCAACAAATATCTCAAACCCCTACTACATATTCTGTAATATTTAACGTAAGAACAACAGTCTAAGGACGAGGGGATGTACAATCTTCATTGGTTGATGAAATGAAAGGATATTGATGTGATGTTTTCAACAAAATAATGAAGTACGTTTTCAGTGGTTAAGTGATTATTATTATGTAATATTTGTTTTCTTGATGTTTTCTTATTAGGGAAAACAAGCGATCTGCAAACACCAGATTCCATCCCGACGTTCCTCTCTTGGTAGGTGTACTGATTACTATTCTATTAATACACACAACCAATTTATGTGTGTGTGTGTGTGTGTGTGTGTGTGTGTGTGTGTGTGTGTGTGTATGTGTACACGTGTGTGTCAAACAGCATTTCCACATGGATGGAAATGCTTTTCACTGTTCCCCCTGGTTTAACATTCCAGTTATACATGCTGTGCATTTCCAACTATTTAAATTAGTTAGAACATTATTCCACAAAAAACATCTTGGAAATATTGCACAACTAAAGCAAGATTAATTATTGAATTAGTCCAGCGATTAGTCAGAGCACTGGCCATAATTATTTTGGTTACACTGCTTGGCCTTATGGGTTCACGCTCTCAAACTAAACAACCTCCATCATAGTTTCTCTCTAACAAAGCCGTACACACAGGCAAATGCAAATGTAAAACAAAAACAATATCAATACATGAGATGCTAAAGGAATTCTGATTGAAAGGAAAGAAAATGGCAGCAAAAAAAAGTTTTATCACACAAAACTACTTATTCTTCTGACTATTATATATACATTTTTATTTTATAACATTTAGCAATAAGATTCTCTCAAGTTCCAGACATTTGACTTCTAACGATGATGACTTCTAATCCTGCTCAGTAATACCCTGACGGAGAAATTCACTTAGATAAATAATAGTATAATAAATACTACAGTGATATACTTGCTGTACCCACTTTTTCCCCATGTTCATTAAAAAATGAGTAAAACCAGTACTATTAAGAGCTGCGGTGTTCCCACAGCGAGTTTGCCTCACTTAAGCCCAATGCCTCAAAACACAACTGTCAGATAGGACGCTCCATGGGCAGTGCAATGGAGCCTCGCCCCCGGCCCCTGGCCCCCGGCCCCTGGCCCCCGGCCCCATCAGCACCCCCTCAGCTCTGTGGCGGGCCCCGGTGGCCTGGCGTCTGTGAACCGGCTCCACCACTGACTGACAACACCATCTTCTTGGAAACCAGGCCAGGCACGGAAAGAGCCAGGATTTCTTTCCCTTTCTGTTCTTTTTTCCCCTCTTCTCACCAGATGAGCAGTTCAGTAAAAGAAACATTCTCGCTAAACAAATGAAGCGTGACACTAAGTACAAAAACAGGATTTTGAATTTGGGTAGGCTTTTAAGGGGCGACGGCAGCCGCAAAACGGTGATTGGACTGGTTATACAGGAGGCGGGTGATCCGCTGTCAGCTGCACTGGGCCATCAAACCAGTATAGGGCGTTGGATTATTGGTTATAAGTCCTGAGAGTGGAAACTGTGGTCGTACAGGGGAATAAGCACCGAGGCTGCCGTCTGCCGCCCTCTATTGCTACAGCCTCTTTCCACTTCCTTCTCTGGCCAGAACGTCAGGCTATGCTCTTCACACGTCCCTTAATCCCCCCGCGCTAAGGAGTAGACGTTAACTCTGGCAAAAATAACCTCATCCACACCAGCGTAATTCAAAGGTACACTGAGGACCTGAAACCACAGCATACGCCAAAACACTGGACGGATAAGGTGTAGCCGGCACCTGTAGTCACGATCGCTAAAAGCTACTTTATTTCAATACTCTTCTTTTACTGGTTAGTTGTACGATATCACCATCAGGGTTACGGTTAGCGTTACGTCGTTAGGTTAGCGTTACACATTTTTTGTTGCCTTCTTTTACGAGTGATGACGCGATTTGTTGTGGTCCCACTCTCAGGGCCCGCTCTGAATCCGAGTTCTGGGCTCCATGTCAGCTGCATGCAGCGGGAGCAGGCAGGCTCTTGGAGGCTGTGTGTTTTCAGTACTCTCAGCCTGCTAAGAGGACATATCAACTGGAAGTCAGCGGCCCTCCGCGAATATAAAACTCGATAATCGTACATTTCTGGTCAGCAGGTCGTCGGAAAGAGGAAAAAATGTGTGTTTGTGTGTGTGTGTGTGGGGGGGGGGGGGGTGCACAGATGAGGGTCAGGGGGATTGACTGCTGTCCACCGCCACAGTTGCTGTTTCACTCAGTTCTCGGAAGGTAATAAATTATGATGCATGCATGATTTTTTTTTCTGCCTCTCTTTTCCCAAACGATCCATTATATGACACTGAATCAGCGGTCAGGGGTTGAGTGGTCTCCTACGCCTCTTCACGTGCATAGCACACACACACACACACACACAACACACACACACACACACACACACACACACACACACACACACACACACACACACACACACACACACACACACACACACACACACACACACACAAACACACACCCTTCCCCCCACACAGGATGCCAGAGACTTCGATGTGCAGGACAGCATTCTGGATGTCAGAGATGACTAAATCCAGAAGAAACCTCTGGTTCTAAAACATTTCTTTGTGCTTTTCAATGAACAAAGAAAAAAAGTTCTACATCATGTCCAAAACAAACCTTTTGCTATTCAGACCAAGTAATTCGGATTTGGATGGTAATTAACAGGTCCTCCATAAACGTATTAATCCTATATAATTTTTCCCTGCAGCATCACTTTTGTTAGGAGTTTGTGTGGTGAAGTTTTTCTCCACAGACCATCCAGTTGGCAAATTAAATAGCTTTTACTGGAACCGGATTTAGCAGGGATTAAATGAGGTATTCATAAGAAGAAAAAGTTTTGATTAAAACATGTAAAAAAAAAATGCAGTGAATTGATTAATCTATAGATTGATGGGTTATATTCTTTAGACAGTTGACAATATATTTTTTAATGAAATTAATTAATTTATATTCAAAACTTGTACTACATAGTGCAGCCCTAACATTTCTTTAAAGGCAACTCAATAATAGTAAAATGTTATTTACTGTTCACCACACAGTACACCATATAGCAGTGACAGATCTACATCATGTACTCCTAAAAGCAAAGGCGTCGCCGGTACAAGTAGCACACACATACAAGTTGATTCACACAGGATATGGAGGTGAACGCTGCTAATCGAACAACAGTAGGAGTTGACCAAAGCCATTTGAACATACGGATATTTAACTGTTTAAAGTGATGATGGATGACCTCGGGTGATTTGCCACCAAAGAGCCAGCCATCAAGTACTGTTTGCTGCAACCGAGTATAATTTACTGCAATCTAGGGTGTGTTGTGTTACTGATGAAGATACTTGGCTGGGATAGTTGCTGCTGTAAATGGTAGATCAGTTTCTAAAGTGTTGACGTTTGTGTAGTTAAAGTGTAGCTGCTGCATCTTGGGTCCCATGCCTGAACTTGCATTGCTCAATTTTAGTGACCTCATTTTCCACTTACCTCTTTTTCTTGCTCTCTCTCTCTTGCTCTCTCTATCGCTCTCTCTCACTTAAAGCTAAGTGACCGGCGTTCTTCTGGGCTTCAGACCCTATAAGCCACTCGAGTTGAACACATTGATGAGTTCAGTCTTACCCTCTTGTGAGGTTGACCCTCAGTACTGGGGTGCTCCCCCATGAGGGGATGAGATTAGCTAGTATGTGACGAGATGGTGACAAATCTCTCACCCCTCCCCGTCGTTTCGACAACCCTGATTGCGACGAGAGGCCAAATCAGACTGGCCCCCCCGAAAGAACCAAACAAAAAAAACCTAAACCAAAACAAGAACGAAAAGAAACAAAACAAAACACCAGCAGATTCAGCCAGGAAGCACGGTATCCATTTCCCACTCTGTTTGCCTGCCACCTGTTGGACATGATCATTACCGCAGAGTGAAGGGGGAGCGAGGGGAGGCTAAGCTGGCCACATTTACATCAACAAGCTGGGATAAACCTGTCTAATTATCCCCCACGGCCCTGGGGCCTGGCCCCCGGCTCCTCTCACTGAACACGGCCCCATTTGCCAGCCTGGAGCGGGGCCAGGCGCTGCAGGCTGGTATCTGTAAGCACATCCTAATGACAGCTCTCTCTCAGTACACAGTCTTCCTAATTACCCCGGGTAGCACATAGACCTTCTGGGGCGTTGGTCCAGCCACGCCAAGGGTTGGGTCTGGGGAAGGTCAAGGCCAGGTTTGATGGCGTGAGCTGGGGAAAGGTCTGCTTATTGTTGTTTGTTGTAAGCCCGGCGTACGCTATTGGGCGGGGGGCCGAGGCCGGTGGCGTGCAGGTTCCCACTTAACAATCTTTGAGAAAGAACAGAGAAAGGGGAGATCTGATAAGAGGGATTAAATCTCATTCAGAAACTTGGTCGGATGCAGAGGCACTATGTTTTTTTCCTTGGTGATTAGTTTGATGGTCCTAGTCAGATTTGAACTCGGTGTGAAAGCAGCTCGGCTCACACAAGTGAACGACACCCAAGCTAAGTCAGCCCTTGTGAGGGACTGCCAGAGCAGAGGGTTGATAAGCAGCCACGACCAGGGGAAAGTCTAAACAAAATGTGAGCGGTTTGCACCTGTGCATAAGAGTTTTGATGATTATGAACGAGACGGGGTGGCGGTCGTCTTGGTCCGGGCGGTTGGGCCGCTGGGCGGGCAATGGGAGGATCAGCAGCGTTGCAGCACCCCCTGGGAGGCAGCATTAAGGTCTTAATTAGGACGCGAGGGGGGAGACTTGGGAGTACTCGGGCTCCGTAGAGAAGGGGGGCCTGGGGGGGAGAGCGGACCGGAGGCGATCGTCTTTCCCAGTTCAAGGCTAATTGCCGAAAGGCGATCTGACATGGAGGCACAGGAAGACATGGAAAGTATGTAATAAGTCGGCGTGAGTTCATTTCTAAAAAGCTCCTGAACTAATTTGGTGCATCCCCATTAGCCCACAGGGCTCCTTTATTAAGACATCACAGTAATTAGGGGCCGTGCATTTCCACAGCCTTCTATTCCTACCAGCGTCGTGGACTCCCTTGTTACATGCTTTCACGACCAGAAACACTGAACAGCTGTAAGACGTTTGTTTTAAGGCCAGACCAAAAAAAGGCATGAGATATGTACGGGTTTAAAGAAGTGGCCTCACTGTTGGGGAGGGGAACGTTTGCGTGTTTTCCCTGTTAAATTAGAATGACTCATAAAGATGTCCGCTATAATTCTGATACTTGGCCACTTGTAATGACCTCTTAAAGGCCTCCCAAAGCGGCCCGACCAGCGTCCAAGAATCTGTTTGCCCTCCGCATCTCCAGAGGGCCGGCAGCTGTGGCAGATATGATTACTACGACTGTAGACAGTGGGGTGCGGGCCTTTAGACGCTGAACGCACGTTTTATTCCTGCGCCGTGTCTTAATGCAGACATAATGTGCTCGTGGCGCTAACTTGATCCCGGTAGCAAGCTGTTTACTCAATATACGAATAGCCCCGGCCCACCTACAGTATAGTAACAGGCAATTGTTTTTCTATCACATGTGGCTGTTTTCTCTTTTTTGGTGAACTGTGATCACCAATATATTTAGTAGCTAGTAGGACACATTTCACATTGAAAAAAAAAGAAGTTTTTATTAAAGGAGCTGGCTAATGGATTTATAGTGTTCTGCGTGATCACTGGCTCCACATCACCGGGGGTATTCTCACAGTGCCTGCATTGTAAAGGCTACACTGTGGTCACTGTAAAAGCTAGTAAATATGCTCCACACATTTCCACCAGCCATCTGCGTTGCGGAGGTGTTTATTAGCCAAAAGGGCTGACACGTTGTGTGGCATGTGGTGATCCACTTTAAATCTGCATATTAGGTACGTTGTACAGTTATCAATCATACATTACAACTAAAACTAGCACGGCGGTTATCATAGCATGACAGATCGACTGTTTGAAAAGAACCCACAGAATTTAATTGCCTGTTTTTTGGAAATTACTCTTGGAGCCTCGAAAATATGAATTCCTCCCGATTTTGTGGAGCTCTGCATCGTAGATTATCTCCGTCCCTGGTGGGGATTAGAATAACGGGCCAATCAAAAACGCATTTCAATGTGATTCACGTTGAGCGTTTTTTCCTATAAGCACCTTTGCACGGAATCCCAGTAAAATAAAATAACCATCCATAATAGAAACCTGCGACGGGCTCCTTTCACTGACGACATCGTCAAACAGTTCTCCTCGTGGATGAAAAATCCCTTTCTGGCCAAATTTGTGTGAACTAAGCCGCACTGCTGTTCCAAAGATCATCAGAAATGATTCCCTCGACGGTGGGCTTTCGAGAGTAGTATAACGCAACCCGGCCCTAATAAAAAATACAGGTGCTTTTCTTTTCTGTTAAAATACATTTACAGACGTCTGTTCAATTAGTCATAAAACCAAATGCATTTATTTATTCTCCCCTTTCTCGCAGGACGTGTGACAACCACGAAGGCGACGAGGCAGAAGGCAGTAGATAAGGACTTCATTTTCTATAAGTTCATCGCAGTAAGTATTTCAGCATTTTATTGTAAACGACTCGCCGGTATTCCCAGAAACATCAATGCTAGCTTGTGCATCTCCCTGGTAAATAATGACCGCTGGCTTTCTGGAGCAGCTGAATGTGCACGGGGTTAGCCCCATGCACAATTTCCATTTGAAATAGGAAGACGTGGGTCCTCCGGGAGACACTCAATTGAAACTAAGGCTGTGCCTGATGGACCACAGGATATGCCTGCAAATTTAGACGTATCAAAATGGCGAAAAAGTCTGTGAGTGCCCATTCATATAAACTGAATGCCTTGTAATGTTCTCAGGCCCCTCGGAGGATTGTTGCAAGGTTGAGGAAAGACTACAGGAAGAGCAGAATGGGTTTGACATAACTTTACTTTAGTGCGCTGCAGGCCCTCTCCCCTCCCTGTAGTTTAATGTTGTATTCCACTGGGTCCCGGAAGGAAGCAGCCCAGTAAATCCCCACTGCTCGACTTAAAAAGGAAATGGCATCTGAAGACAGGTGAAAAACGGAAAGATAAATACAACCAGGCCCCCCTCGCCTTCCCGTCCAGAGAGAGATCCCCGAGACACATGATGTAACAGTGCATGCCTGGGGTATAAATATATCAAGAAAACAAACTACAATGAATAAATAATATCCAACTCTCTTTTGCAAATATAATGACATTTTTAACAAAGGGCTTATGCCATCACGGAAACCTGAATTATTCACACGTGAGAAAAGGGGTGTATCCAATTTGACAATGACAAAGTAAACTGAGGGGGGAGTGAGGGAGGGGCGAAGGGGGGGCTTGTGAGTTAAAGGCTTTAAAAACCCACACAGGAGAAACTCCAACGGGGAGTTGGTGAATTAGGAAGTCTTCACTTAGTGGGCTGTAATGAACTGAGCCGATGTGCACCTCCGTGCGGTGCAGTTTGACATTTTCCCTTTTTTTTTATTGGAGGAAGTAGGTGGGGGGTTCGAACGTAAACAATGAGAACCTGTGCAGCCGCCTCAACTGCTCCCAGAATGCTTTCAAAGGAGCCTCCATATGGTTTGGACATTTGAACGGAACCCCGGTGCTGCCATTTCAAGAGGGTGTTGATGTTTTCCTTCTTTTTTTTTTCGCTCTTTGCCTTCGTTTTCACTGCCAACTCGGCTACAACGTAGCAGAGCTATAGCCGACTGCCTTCAGTACATGGACATTGGTCCAGCCAAAGAAAGAAACAAATAATGTTCATGTGGTGGATGCCTGTGTAGTTGTACAATTACACAAAGGGTAGTGCATTGATTTTGAAAAGTCGGAATGTTAAATTGTCCAGCAAATAACCAAAACACATTATTTTAATGTGAATGCAACATGTGTTTCACTTTCTCCTTAAATTTGAATGTGGCAAAAACATTCTTCTTCTGTTTTATGTCTTTGCTTGTCTTTGGAAGTAGTGAATAAATGTGTTTGGAAGATACTGCTATAATACTGAGTTCTAGTGATTCTGATATGTTAATAGAGTCATGCTCAGCTCAAACATTTCAACAGTTGGCTCGGTCTCAGAATCTCATTATTCTTGACTTAAATGTAATCACAGGGCCTCTCTAGACCAATCATTGAAGAGCACAACAATTACGTATCAACTTTAATCATTACGGTTCATTTATTTTAAGCCTATTGAAATAAACTTACTTGAGTGTTTCCAGGTGGCTAATAGTGAATATAGAAAACAACTCTGTATAAACTCAGCCGAAACGGGTCACAGTGGCAGGCATGATACACGAGACATGACTAAACAAGAAGAGTTCAACACACAAAATAACAGGGCAGACACCAAGATAAGGAAAGGAACAATATGCTCTCCAGAATAGCGTTTATACGAAATAAGAGGCCATTGAAAAGGACGGCTCTGTGGACTCACAGTACGACTTTATAAATGATTTAACGTGCAAAAGAAGAAAAGTGAGCCCCCCTGTACTGACTGAACAAGACATCGTACAAATGTGCGTGAAAGCATTAAATAAAAGACCATGAAACCAAACTGTTTCAATACTCTTAACATGCCATGACTGCGGACCATCTGTTTTTCCCCCTTGAGTCACAATGGGAAACCAGTGGAGAGGTCCTCAGCGATGCATAACCTCAATAAATATTGCCTTCCCCCTGGGGACCGCCTCCAATTTGTCCGGCGGTTATTCATTTGGGAACTAATAGTAGAAGACAGTAACCAGCTAAAAGAGGCCAATCGGAAAGTCGTCCATAAATCACGTTGACCCGGAGCAGTGGTTGGAATACCTCCTCCACAGAAAATCATCCTCTGCTTGACTCACGGTGCACACTGACCACAGGATGTCCCAGTACAGGCCAAACTTGGTGGGGTTTCTGTGTGTGTGTGTTTGTGTTTGTGTGTGTGTGTGTGTGTGTGTGTGTGTGTGTGTGTGTGTGTGTGTGTGTGTGTGTGTGTGTGTGTGTGTGTGTGTGTGTGTGTGTGTGTGTGTGTGTGTGTGTGTTATTCAGTGCTCTGGCCCAGCTTTGAGAACTTGACCTTTCTTTGACCATGGAAAACAATTATACATTTTGTTTCTTGTAAGTAGAAACACAGGTTTGAGGAGCATCGCTCATGCCAGTTGTCTGTCCACACCTGACTTCAGATCAGCGTCTTTATCATTGACTAACCCTATAGGATCATCATGGACTTACCCTATAGGATTATCATGGACTAACCCTATAGGATTGTGCCTCTGCTCCTTATATTTTCATTGAAATTAAAATACTGATGTTTGGTAACGTATAACCAACACTGCCTCAGAGGCAATCATTTTATCACCTCTCTATAAACACCCAGACGTTAACCAAAGCAGAATAGCTGTATATCAATAGTCATCTAATCCATATTCAGTGACAATTTTATTATCCTCATAAAATGCCTGCAACTGCTCTGAAGCACATAGTACTGTATTTGCAGCAGGCATTTTAAGAAAGCTTGTATTACTCTCAAACAGCCTCAAGATGAATGGACTGGCACTGCTGAAGTGAGCACTTTTGCTTTCCTTTTTTCAGAAAAGGGAATTTTCCTCCGAAGTCCCGTGCCAAGAGCAAGAGGGGGAAAATCAACTCTGCTCAACTATTTGTCAACTCCCTTTAGAAACATTTAATAGTAATACAATTTATGGCTTCAGTTTCCAAAGGATACTGCCAGTGAAGTCCATCACAAAAAAGCAGCAGTAAATGCTTTCATTGTATCCTCCATTCTGACATATTATTAAGCAAGGCTCGTCTGCCTTTCTGTCTGTCTATCTATCGGCCTGTCTATCTATCTATATCAGTCTGTCTGTCGTCTATCCGTCTGTTGTCTGTATGTCTATATATCCGTCCATCCGTCTGTCTTTCTATCCATCTATATCTGCCTGTCTGTCTATATCTCTCTGTCTGTCTGTCCGAAAGGGGGGAGGGAGGGGTGGGGTGATCTTGGTGATTATTTGACCAGATCGTCTGAAAGCAGTTAACCCCCTCCACCCCCAACCCGGCCCCCCGCTCCCCTCTGCACCCTCACGGAATAACGGGTCAGCAGAGAGACACTCTTCTCTCCGAAAGGACGAGCAACGACAGAACCAGATCGCTGTGGAGGAATCCACAGAAGTGGCGCTTCCCCAAGATGGAGTTAGCACATGGCCACAGTGCTTCGGCTTATAGCATGCATTCATAAGTCATCTGTGACAGCTACAGCTACGTCCGCCCTTGTGTCGAAACCTCTGACACCTCCCGTAAGTAGAGGGCTTAGACAATAAGGATTATTGTTTGCTGCGTTATTGAGAGCCGCGTTTGGTGACAGAATGCGATGTCGTCACCTGGTTGCCTCATCACGGGGGTCTATGGTTGTATCATTGTATCCGTTCGACTGATAACCTCTCCCACACCCATCCTCCCCATTTTGTTTCCACATTATTCCATTACCATAAAATTCACAAAACTGTCATAAAATATGTTAGTCATACCATGGACGCGAGTTCAAAGTGTAAGGAGTTTTTTTATTGGACAACATAGGATTGCCCATAATAAGATCATTAAACCGTGGCCTAGCGGATTGTGACTCTGACAGCGAGGAGGGGAAAGGGTACGCATGGTTGCAGTAAGTTATCAACCATGGCGGAGCTGTAAAAGCCAACTATGAATTAGAATGTATGTTCCTGTTGTTGGGGCTTTTTTCCCCGTCTTTTTCCCCCAGATTTCTTATTTTTCCGACTCTACTGAAAAGGGAAATGCTCCTTATTTTCTTTTTTAGGATGTTAAATTTTCTCCCCGTTTTTCTTTTTGCGGCCACTTCAAATCCTCCCGTCGAACCCTTAAGCCATCAAACGGAGGATTTAGGGGCCCCCGGCGGCCGTCAGGGCTCTCCCGGTGAAGGGCCCTTGCGGGGGCCTCCGTGGCGACTCAGGCACCGGCGAGGAAAAAAACAAGTTTACAGGAGGGGGAGAAAAAAGGCGGCCTCCTAAAAGTGCTGGCAAAACTTCCGATTCATATGGAGCATCAATCACCCCCCCTCTCTCAACGCTCTCTCTCTCTCTCTCTCTCTCTCTCTCTCTCTCCTGTTGTAATTATTGGGGAATATGCTGTAAATTTAGTGCTGCTTTTAAATAGAGAAGAGAGTCACACGGGTTAAATGTTTCCCTGTTTATATAAAGGCAGAGAGTGAGTCAATGTGAAGCAAAGGACCATCAGCCTTTCTTTGTTTGGAACGAATAACAGGAGGCCGATGTGGTCATCTAATGTTGCTAATGTTGTGTGACGTGACGGAGCAGGATTGCGTTGTCTTTGACATTTTTTTTATTGAACCTCAATTGTCCTTTTTTTCCCTTTTCGGTGGAAACATTTGTAGCTTTGTGTGTATGTTTTTTATTATTATTTTTAATTTTGACATCATGTGTCCACACCGAACTCTATTCAGGCTTGATTGGTTCCTTATGGAGGGCGTTTGCATTTGTCACGCTGTCGAATGTTAACTTAAAATAAGTAAGCCTGGTAATGGTTATTGAGTGTCAGGTGGGAATATTGTTACATACATGCATTTCAATTGATATCAGACTGGACCAAGAGGGACGTGGAAATGTGAAAAGGTATGGTTTGTATATGTTTTGTATATCGTATAGTGCTGCCTTTAGGTGTGGTCGAATGAAACCGTTTATTTTCCAAAATGGATATGAAATCTTGAATACGCTCGACCACACACCTACAAGCGCATGTCTGTGCACATGTGCGGATCACATTATGGGTCCTGCCAAAGAACCCTGTATAATTTATGGGGGGAATAAATTCATAACTGCCTTCCTGAAAAACTCCAATCTAAACTCAAAAGGGTGGCACTGGAAAAAAGGCATTCCTTTTCCAAAATACAAAAAAATAATCGGATTGAGTGACGTGAATCGTAAGAAAAAGAGAGAGAGAGGGAGAAAGCCAGAACCACCCCTTTAGTCCTGTCCTAAATCAGTCGCCATGACTGAGAGCGTTGACGAGTTTACAGTCAAGCAGGCGAACTTTGAACGGGCATCACGACTCTGTAGGGAAGCAGTAAGTATCAGCGCATCAACGGTGAGGCGTGCATCTGTCCTGTCCCCAGTGTGTGCCGAGAGAAGGGAGGGTGGCTCCGGCGAGCCAAGCGGACCCGCTGATGGTGTTCAGCTGACAGGTGGCCCGTGTGATGACGGACCCCTGGAAGCCACATGCACACCAGAGAAATAGTTCACACTGTACGGTACATAATAGTAATAATAATAAGTGCTTACTGAAGGAAAAATGACCATGTTTTCGTGTTCAGCATTATAAGTTTAACCATTACCATAAAAGTACGTAAGTAGGTTTATTAGAAGCCAAGAACGTCGGTCGTTCTCCACTCGGTTTGGATCGGTGCTTATGATGTCCGCCGAAGCCGTCAGCCCCTTCCAACTCCCGCTATTTCCCCACTCTTTAAAAAATCTCCCTATGACTTGTTTGACTGCCAGCCCACACAAGGATGGGGGGGGGGGGGGGGGGGGGGGGGGGGGGGGGGGGGGGGGGGGGGGGGGGCAAAATGTCTCCCTTGACATATCTGTTGGGACGCCAGGTTTCTATGGTAATGTCTATCACTGTATTTGTTCAGCCTGCTTTTTTACTACAGCAAAATACATATTATGCTTACTTAATAGGGCTCTGCCTCATGGAAAAAAAGTCGTAGGAAAGCCCAGATAATCTCTTTCTTCGGATAGGTAAGAGATAAGGAGATTGTTTTAGAATGCTAGTAGCTAGGCAACATCCCAATGTTTACCGGGCGGTGGGGGGGAATCCTTTGAAAGCTGGACTGGGTTCAGCTCTCGAGTTGCGCGGTTTAGGGTTAGTCTCACTATTTTGTGAGTTGTTGTTGGTACATGATAAGCGAGGGAAAAGCCACTGTGTGTCTCTCACATGTTGTAAATAGTCGAGCAGTTGGGAGTCTTTATGTACTACTGGTCGTCTAAAAGGGTGCAGAGGTCAGGCAGCAGTATGTAACTGCAACTGTAAATGACAGGATAGTGGATTAGCTCGTCTTCCCCAGACACCGCGTGATGCTCAATTCCCACGCTAGGGCCTTCTAGGAAAAGGACAGCAATTAAGGACGAGTGGGATTCTTAGCAGATTGCGTTTCTCGGGGTCAATAGCCATTATAGCCAGTGCAAAAGAGGTGATGGGGCTCCCACCTGTTTGAAAAGCATAACTATACTGACATCAAGAGCCCAAACGGTGTATATAGTTTCATGTTGTTGTTTAGAGATCTCTCAAACATATTGCTGTTATGATCTCGGGGCCGTTGATAGAGCCTGTAAAAGACAGCATTTAAACAGAACTTTCTTTGTTTTGTTCAAGTTTTATCGAAACCTGCCCTTCGATATGCGGTTATAACTAATGGTGTCCATTAAATGTCATTTTCCCTCTAATAGGTTTCTCTTCAGTCTGTGTTACACATAGCATGCATAATTCCTTTGGCTTGGGACCTTGCGGCTGCGCCAGGAACATTGATTCACTTTCCAAGCTAATTCTTCTGTGTATCGAGAGCAGAACAGGGCAGACCCAGTCTAACATGGCGGGCTGCCGAGACTCGTTTACTTAAACACTGGATGAGTTTCTAATCCTGGGTAAAAGTCTGGTCCGCGCGGAGAAGGATTTCCAGGTCCCCCGCTTCTCGGAGCCAAGCTGACCCGGATTCAGTCTCAAGAAGAGCAGATCTCCCCACCCACCTTCCCCCCTAACCCCAGCTCCGAGACCCCCGGGGACGGGGGTCTCGGAGCTGGGGTTAGGGGGGAAGGTGGGGAGATACTACTTGATCTGTTATGCCGCTCGTATAATTATTTGGAGCAGGGAGGAGGACCTTTACTTTTGGCCGCTCCTCCGCTTCTAATATTTCACGTGCATTTCAGGCCTCATATGCATGGATTCATTCATTAAGCTGTCTGACATTTCTGAAGTCTGATGCACGTTCTGAGGGGGAGACGTCCCACCCAACCACCCCGGTGGGCACAGTAATAATCATGAACCAAAACGTCATAAAAACTCAGACACAGGTTTTCCAATGCATGCTTACAAATAAATTAGTGGTCCACTTATGATGGTTTTCCATAATAACATTGACATAATAACTAGTAGTATGTTTAATATAAATAATATTGTATTCAATACGTTCAATTGTAAAAGGTGCGGAATGGACTTGGCATCCATGCTATTTAATAATCATATACAGTATATATTTGAATTGGGGTATAATCCCATGAAAATGGCAATTGTTGTGGCTAGCTGAATGACTCCCTTATAATTCAGTAGGGAGGGGATCCTTCGGAGGCTGCCATATTGCCCAGCCATTTTTCTACAGTACCCCTGAATGAACAAATGGTTCTAGAAGTTATGTTTTCTTCATTTTAAATCTTAACCACTATTTTAACAATTTGCGAGCAACATAGTTCTTTGCTCATTCATATGTGTCTGACCCCCTACTGCTCACAGCAGTGGGGTCAATTTCCCCTTTGAAATTGAAAATGAACATGAGAGTTTCCAGACTAATATGCATGTTCGAATTGGTGTGGCGATGTCAGACTGATGACCTTTTGTTGTACAGACTAAATAGCTAAACTATAAATAACTCTTTCGAGGAACCCCTTCACTTGACACGTGGCTACCCGATTATTCAATAGGTATGTGCACAGCCGACCTTAGCGTCTCATGCTACGTGAAAGACAGGTATTTAGTTGGCTGTAATCTGTTTCTCCACATCTTGATGCAACTAAATCCTACATACTGCTGTTTTAAGCACTTTTTTAAGCATATAGAAACAAAAAAACACCATAAATTGTCTACATGTCCAGTTCCATATAAAAGTTTTATTTGATGGGTTATTGTATGTGATTCACTCTGTAACTCCATCACTGCCATCACTTTTATTGAAATTGGTAACTTTGGTATCTGCTGCCATTATTTATGTTTAAAAGGATTGTAAATACTGAATGTCAAAATCTGTCAACTCAGACTTCTGTAAATCAACGTGGCCTGTGGATAAAGGTAAGCTGCATGGAAGATCTACTTTTGAACAAAATTGATGACTGCAGGTTTCAACTTTTTTTCCACTTACACATCATTTATTTTATTTAGTTGTTATTTTCTTCTTTGATCTCACATCGGAAACAAGTTAAATAGCAAACCTTTTCATCATGCTGAGCCATCAAAGACCAGAAGGCCTAACCATCATCCTCTGAATGGGAGTGGAGGAGCCCTGCTTTATAGCCCTGTTAAAACAATAGATATATTTCATCAAGAATGAAGGCAAACGTTTTACTGGAGATGTTTCATTCCCATAAATCTCCCACAAACTGGCAAAGGAAAATGAAGAGTGTGTGTGTGTGTGTGTGTGTGTGTGTGTGTGTATGTGTGAATGTGTGTGTGTGCTTGTGTGTGATTGGGTCCGGGTGTGTGTGTGTGTGTGTGTGTGTTCGGGTTGGGGTGAGTGTGTGTGTGTGTGTGTGTGCGTAGGGGTCGGGTATGTGTAATATGTGTGTGTGTGTGTGTGTGTAGGGGTTGGGTTAAGTGTGTGTGTGTGTGTGTGTGTGTGTGTGTGTAGGCGTTGGGGTCGGTGTGTGTGTAGGGGTTGGGGTTGGGGTATGGGTGTGTGTGTATGTAGGGGTTGGTGTGTGTGTGTTGGTTGGGGTCGGGTTGTGTTTGTGTGTGAGTGTGTATATGTGTAGGGGTTGGGCTCGGGGTGTGTGTGTGTTGGGGTTGGGGTCGGAGTGTGTGTAGGGGTTGGGCTCGGGGTGTGTGTGTGTCGGTTGGAGTCGGGGTGTGTGTGTGTGTTGGTTGGCGTGTGTGTGTGTGTTTGTGTGTAGGGGTTGGTGTGTGTGTGTTGGTTGGAGTCGAGTCGTGCGTGTAGGGGTTGGCTCGAGGTGTGTGTGTGTGGTTTTGTGCTGAACTATATCGCACCTTCACAAGTTCCCAGTTTATAAGAGAGTTCAGCAGGCGGCTCGTCCTCTGGAGGAGAAGCTGTCGAACGCTGCTCGGTCTGAATGGGATGAGGGATGAAGGGTTGTAGGGTGGGGGTCTGTGGGGTAGTGGGGTGGGGGTCTGTGGGGTTGTAGGGTGGGGGGGGGGGCTTCAGGTAGAGGGTCTGGGTGTACTAAACCGGGAGGCGGGCGACTCCTTGGTCGCCGCCGTTGGTTTAGTTTGGTATACCTGTGCCGGAGCACCGCTGCTGTTGATGTGTAACCGCCGTGCGTGGAGGCTGCAGAGAGAGGCCATGGCAGCTCTGAGGGGAGGAGGGTGGTGAACGTGGAGGCCGTCTGGGGCCCCTCTCTAATGGATGACAGCAAGCAGATTGACTACCACTTCTATCTTTATTTCTTTCTTTCCTAAGTTTGTTTGTTCTTTCTTTATTGTTCTTAATTTCCTTCCGTCCTTCCCTGGTCTTTCTGTCTTTCTGTTTTTTTGTTTCTCTAGCCTTCTGTCTTCCTGTCTTTCTTTCTGTCCTCCGTCGCTCTTTTCCCCCATTCCCTGGTAAATTGGATGTGACTTATAGTTTTAAGCTGTGTTAATGTTTTCATGTTAAATATATGTATCATTAAATAGGACACACTGCTACCTCAGAGTAATTAAGTTGTCATGTTATTGCTTTTTTGTACGAAGAGAGTGTTTTAATATGTGAGAATGTATAATTTTACTGTCTAGCAAATAATTCATTAGGGAAAGCACCGATTTAGTTTTACTCTGGACGACAGTGAACTCTAGTAGAAATGACATGTTTATGGCCCCATTACACATGTTAAAACTAACCAACGCTGACAACCTTGTTTACGCCATTACTGGAGCTTCTCAAACTAAAAGAAGCCCATTCGGACTGTGCAATATACCATCATTCATCACGAAAAGCACTTTATTTACTCTCTCTCTCTCTCTCTCCCGCTCTCTCTCTGCCTCACTTTCCCCTATCATACCCTCCCCCCCCCCCCACCTCTCTCTCTCTCTCTCTCTCCACCTCTCTCTCTGCCTCACTTTCCCCTATCTCTCTCCTTCAGATGCCGGGCATTCCTCTTTGTTTGCTCATACTTCGGGGGCCCTCCCTGCGGGGCCCGGGGACTGACTTTCCCAAAGCCGATATTAATATCACAGGCCATTGTAATGGAGTTATTTTCATGGAAGCCCCGGAGGAAGTCACGTGGCCCTGATTGGTCCCCTGGGGGCCCCCGTGCCGCCATTAAAGCTCGTTGTTTTAACTCCCATAACCATCAATGAAGTGGAAAA
Organism: Pollachius pollachius; assembly: GCF_949987615.1. Lineage (NCBI taxonomy): Eukaryota > Metazoa > Chordata > Actinopteri > Gadiformes > Gadidae > Pollachius > Pollachius pollachius. The sequence goes on along the minus strand of NC_136949.1, from coordinate 11,219,900 downwards.
GTTGAGGAAGTGGCCATCAGTCAGGGACGGCTGGGGTGTTTTTCAAGCACCTATTTTGTTAATGGGGCCAGGATATTTTCTCTCTCACTCTTTCTGTCTCTGGCGCTCTCTCTTGAATGATCGCGCTCCCTGTTGATCGCCTGTTTTTTTGGCGCAGGAGAATTATTCTTTAACTGGGGCCCTACAGAAAGAGCAGACACATGTATACGTTTATATCGACCTACTACTGCTAAGATTGATAGCAAAGGGATCTGGTGGTTAACACGCTGTGTGAGACCGTTGGAACCAAGAAAAAGGAGGAGAGAAAAGGCAAGCAGCCGAAAAGCAGCACACACACTCTGACACACACACGCAAACACATTCGGCCGGCAACACGACTGAGCTTCGATGTATCTGCCATCAGGAATACAGCTTGAGTTAAAATGAGGCAAAGGAAAAAATAAAGAGTACACTGGAATATGTTGACTCTGTCAGGTTACCACTCAATTCGACCTGTCTTGTCCAGCTTCCTCTCAGAGCGGCGCTCGTCGTCTCCTGCCCTCTCCGGGCCACTTTAACACAGGGTGCACTTCCAAGGATTAAGGCAGCGCCAGGCAGGCCATGGAGCGTCGCTGGACAGTTTTTCCGACGGACCAGCCGGTGATTTCTGCTTAGGTCTGAGCCGTGACATGGCCCCGGCCTCTCACTTTGTCCCCCGCCTGCTTTGAGCATAAAAAAAATAAAGGGAACTGTTCCCAACCGCTGTTGCCAAGCGGAGATTACACAGATATTAACCTCATAATGGTCAAACCAGATTGTTTTATTCCCGCTGTCAGAGAGGAATGCCGGGTGCAAGGAAACAGACACACGTAAAATAAGTGGACCATGTACAGCTAGAATTGGGTTCATTTGTGTCATTTCTGTTTGTTAATTTTGGTTTTAGTATTATTGTTATGAGCTCCGATGTGAAGCTGATGTTTGCAGGCTAAACCTTTTCTGCAGCGTTTTCCTTTTTTTCTGAGTTGATTCAACCGGTATAAAACTCTGGCAGATGTGTTTGAAATATTAGGCCTTTTCTTTGGCTTGCTGACAATGTATATCTATGCTTTGGCCTTGGTTCTGCTAGTAAAGTAGGTCGTGCCTGGGTCTGGGTCATAACAAAGCTGAGGCCTCCATTAACACCTTAGGAGTCATGAATGGTTGGGAAGAAAACACATGAATTTGCTGTCGAGAATCAACCTGTAGTGCAATGTGAAATGTAGCGCTGGGATTAAGTAGGGAAGAAACGTCGCTCACACTCAAACTAGTTCCTCAATTGTGAATTATAGACGTGTGTTGTGTAACTTCTCTCTTAATATCGGAGCACATGTTGGGAGTTGTTATTCGAGAGATGTTCTCTCCAGTCAAGCAGCGCGAGTAAAAAGTCTTGTCATTTATTTTATTCATTTATATATTTTATTGTATTTTTTTTGTTTGTTTCTCATATCTTCGGTTTAAAGTAAACACAAAGTTACTTTCCGGGGGCCTCTGGTTGAGACCTTACACACACACACACACACACACACACACACACACACACACACACACACACACACACACACACACACACACACACACACACACACACACACACACACACACACACACACACACACACACACACACACACACACACATCTGCGTCGCCTGAAATGATGCAAGCCTGTTCCCATCACTTTGGCTTATTAATGTCAGCTCCATGTTGGGTGCAGCGCTACATAAACACCTACACACATGTTAATAATGCACATGCTGCAGCACTCCGCCGCGAGCCCCCTGGTTGACCTGCCTGTGTTAAACTGACACACATATAATACACCACCACCCCTACCTCCCCTGCAGTTCCTCATGCTGTCCCCCCCTCTGTGTGCCTGTGTGTGTGTGTGCGCGTGTGTGTGTGTGCGTGTGCATGTGTGTGTGGGTGTCCGAACGTACATGTGTATTTGTATGAGTGCATGTGTGTGTCTGTGTGGGTGAATTTGTGTGTGTGCATGCGTGTCTGTGAGTGTCAGTTCCTACGTGTGTATTTTTCTATGAGCGTGTATGTGTGTGTGCATCTGTGTCTGTGTGTGTCCGTGCGTGCGTGCGTGTGTATTTGTATGCGTGTGTGTGTCTGTGTGTGGCCGTACCTACGTGTGTATTTGTATGCGCGTGTGTGTGTCTGTGTGTGGCCGTACGTGCGTGTGTATCTGTCCGTACGTGCGTGCGTGTGTATTTGTATGCGTGTGTGTGTCTGTGTGTGGCCGTATCTACGTGTGTATTTGTATGCGCGTGTGTGTGTCGGTGTGTGTCCGTACGTGCATGTGTATCTGTATGAGTATGTATTTGTATGCGTGTCTGTGTGTGTGCGTACATGCGTGTGTGCCTGTATGCGTGTGCGTGTCTGTGTATGTGCGTACGAGTGTGTGTACCTGTATGAGTGTGTCTGTGTGTGTGCGTACGTGCGCGTGTACCTGTATGCGTGTGTGTGATGGGAGATCCACATGGTGCCTGTGACATGGCGGCCCCTCTCTCCAGCCCCCCGGTCGTTGGGACCGGAGCGGGCCAACGGGGGCCGCTGCACATTAACTACAACAGGTGCAGTACCCGGGGAGGGGGGGGGGGGTTGGCTGTGTGTTTTTTTTCCCCTTCTTCATTGGCTCCTCAGGAAATCATAAAGCAAATATATTGCTGGAAGGACGGTTTTTCGGGGTGCCCTGTGAGCAAACTGAGAGGGGAAATGGATCAACGCGCGGCCCCCGGGGACGGTAAATCAACAGGCTAAAAGGAGAAGCTGAATGTACTGCAGAGGCCCCCAGGGCCCAGCCCAAGGCCGGGGCCTCTGTCAGTCAGGGCCCCGTGTTAATGGCAAAGCCAGCTGGACCTGGCAGCACACGCCCATAAGTAAATGATTGAGCTGTCCGTGTCAATCGCCGGCAGACCGCTAGAGGCCATCACGCCGCCAGAGGCCCTCGGGTGACAGACCTGCGGCCGCATTGCGCAGATTTGGATCTGAAAAAAGCGATTAGACAGCAAGCAGGACCGACACTTGCAAGGGAAGTGAATTCAGTATTGTGCAAACAGCTGTCGGTTTGCCACAGAAAAAGCAAGTATGAGGGAGTAGCCTGTCTCTGAAATATCCCTATCGCGTACATTGACTACACGGGAGCACTGGTGTAAACAGCTCAAAGTGCATTTTTTGGCCGCTTCGCAATGCTTCTTGGCATGCATCTGCTGCTAAGGCAAATGCTCTCCACCATATGGACTCAAAGGGTGCACGGTGATTCGCCAGTTTTTCGGACAGCTCATCTTTCCTACCTGTGTCATTGTCCTCACAGCGTTACTGTGAATGATCAAGCATCCCATCTCCTCAATACTCCCTCTTCCTATCTAGATGGATTACTCCTACTACTTTTTCCGTGACCTTTATTATATATATGAGGTAAGGGTCCCTTAACCCCTTTTCCATTCAAAATCTTCAGAACATCCTCAAAAATGGCCCACTTTGACATGAATGGCGACCGAGAAAATTGCAACAATTGGGTCGCCGGGGCACTGAAAGGACTGGTATGGCCTGTCTCTGAGTCCAGCCGCTCTCCCCATATAGAGATACAGTGGCTGCCAGGGGCCCGGAGCCACCCCTCTCTGGCCTTTTGGAGTAAAGACACAAAATAACCGATTTGCCTTGCCAGTTTAAGGCTTGGGCGAGGTATTCCTGTGCCTCATGTCAAACGGTTCAACGCACACAAATCTCTCACTGCCTGAAGCTATCTCACCCCCCCACACACTCACACACCAACACACTTCTGCACTTGATTCATTCATTGTGACTCAGGAACAATCTGTCCTTTCTCTAGAATTGATTTGTTTTACCTAATATTTTTTCTTTTTGTACTCATTGCAGAGTGGGTCAGAGACGAACCCAATTTCGATTTATCTATACTTGCACATATTTGGGCATTGACAATAAAGCTGATTTTGACTGCCGCCTCCACGGTGCCACACACACTGCAGACCCGGTGGGCAGCCGTAAGCAGGGGTTTCCTCTCCTCTCGCCTGCTTTACAAATGGGAGCAGCTGAAGTACTGCCGCTGCTACTTAAGACAAGATGGTGGCATGAGCAGGCGCGTGAAAGCCAGGCAGGCAGGCAGGCAGGCAGCCGGGGCCCCAGAGCCGGCCTGCTGAATGGCCTATTATAAGCTGCTGCAGACACAAGGCGGTCCAGCCCAATGTTTCTGATTGAGTGTTTCAACACATCATTCGGGGGGAAACAGCTGCGCTACAAATTAGCGTGTTCTCCGTGACGTTGACAAATGGGCTTCGTAGAGTTTGTGGGGAGAGAACTCGACGCACACCCCCCCCGCCGTCCCCCCTCTGTGTTTCGATTACCGTCTACTTTCTCCTGCTCAGCCACCTGACCAGCCACACACGCACACCTACACACACACACACACACACACACACACACACACACACACACACACACACACACACACCTACACACACACACATATTAACATACACACACACACACACATACATAAACACACACACACACACACCTAAACACACACACACACATTTAAACACACACGTACACACACATGCATACACATATAAACACACATGTACACACACACACACACACACATACATAAACACACACATACACACCTTATCCCCCCCACACACACACACAGACATAAACACACAAATACGTGCACACATACACACACACACACACACACACACACACACACACACACACACACACACATACACATGCACACATGTGAGTGCATGCTCACAAACACAACTGTTCTCCTAGCACTAGTTCCACATTGTTTTGATAAGTTCCTGGAAAATGATTAGGTCTAGCAGCTTGTCATTACTTTCTTGTCCAAACAGAATCTAGCTGGTTTAAGGGCATTATAGCATTGGAGCCTCGTGTGAATCTCCTTACAGGTACACTGGATTTCCCATCTCAGGGTTTTGTGTAGCGTTGCAGTCCTGTACATCAATGCATTATCCATCAAATAGTTCATTTCTAAATTAGAAAAGAAAAATTGTTCTTTATTCATTGCATTATTATAGCTGGGTAAGGTATTGCTTACCCAGCTATAAGGGTAAGGAATTATAGCTGCATTCCCAGTTCAGCTGGTTTTACTTTTCCAAAACTGTTGATCTTCAAAAGGTCAAAAGTCCAAAAGGAAAATATGCTTGCACATTTTTTTAGGTGATTTAAACTCTTTGCAACCAACTCTTGAAACTAATAATTTCTGGATAAAGTATAAAACAACGAATATAAACAGGGGAGAGTAGGTCATACATCACCCAAATATATTCAATGAACACTGCTGCAAACATGCTTGGTATATTCAACATATTTTTACAGCAAGATACTCTCATTTCTTTTTTTTTCTCCAAATAGTCGTTTTTATCGTTAACGTTTCTCGGTGTTATGCAATTGAAACAGAAAAAGGTCAGCGGCAGAGAAGTGAAAGTGTTTCAGTGCTCAGTGCTCCACTTCTTCAGTCTACAGCTGGACCACAACGTGTTCCAAGGTTCATGTAACAGGACACCGACAGGACTTCCTCAATTTGTTTTCTTCATAAGGCAATGCCACACTAAATAAATAATTTATTCATAATAATAACGAATGATGTCTCCTTTTCAAGGGGAAAAGGTGATTGTGATGTGTTGGTCGAGAGGTCAAAGGGAAAACGTTCTTCCTCGTGACGGCCCAGGCCTGCATCCTCAGACGCTCAGAATTAGGAACAGTTGACTCAGGTCATAAACCTTGGCCTTTGGTTAATCATAATTTCTCCAGAAAACTACTTATTGACACCACAGCATCTTTCTACTTCCTCATTCTGACAATGACACATTGTCACAGTTTCCTGTTTTATTATTATCGGCAAGGCAGGTTTGTCAGATTTCTACAGAAGATATTCACATTTCACAATAAGAGCGTTATAACATTGAGGCGCAAATATAACCATCAAAAAAAGGAGGCTCAGGGGACCTCACTAATAAAATATGATTGCTTAATTTTTTTAGCTTATAAATTACGCAACAAGGATAATGACATTGAGAGATGTATTTCAGCTATATTATAACAGTAATACAAGGGTGGTTTCAACTATAATGTAACAATAATAGTGTTTTGTTTTTAATTAATCTAATGATGTGAAGGCATGCTTCTCTTCAGAGGGGAGACATCAACATGCTCAAATGAAGATTTGAGATATGATGAGATTATCTTTTGCTAGCACGTTCTTTTTGGTAGGCCGTTTTCTGTTCACAATTCACTATGCGTGTTTTACTTCTGGAAATGACCATGTGCTTAACGTAGAGTTTGACAGATGGCAGGCATCGTTACTGTATACACCAGACATTGGTTGCCTCCTTATGCTTTTTTTAAGTTTGAAACGGGAATCTACAGCATTTGGCCTAACATTATTCCTGAAAATAAAATAAACATAACTGCGTATCAAATAGGTGTACATTATGGTTAACAAAAAAGTAGCATGGCAAGGCTACTTTAAAATTACTTAACTGTTTTAACTGTATTGCTCCATTTATATGATGCTATAGCTGTTGTGTCACCATGAGGTGCTCACGTTGAAATCTGTATTGCACCATAATCTATGGCAACATGATGGTTGGCCGGGGTGTGGGCTTTCCTGCTGATTAAATTATGATACATCTATGAGCAAGAATAAACACTAAACTTCTGTTTTATTTCATTTTTTTCAAAGCAACCCACGCCTGGAAACTATTTCAACCATCACAAAAGCGCTGCCAAGAGGGGGTAACTCAAGCTCACATCCTGCTGGCAAAATTAACGTTTATGAGTGTTTTAATGGGCTACCTCAGGCTTCGAGCTTCATAAAAATTATGCTCATGCTACCAGAAGGCTGTGAAATGATTTCAGAGCAATAAAATAAACCTAACTTTTTCTGCCACCTTCCACCGTGAATATGACCGGTTCTTCTGACATGGCGCCTGAGTCATGGCACACGATGAAAAGCCGCCATTTTGGAGGGTTATAATACATCAGAGAAGTGGGTTCTCTAACAGTGGGTCATTCTATCAAGTGGAAAGTGCACCGCTCATGTTTAACACATTCAGTAAGTAATTTGACCAGCGGTTTCTAAGGCAGCCAAAACTAAAGAAAGAAAAATATATTGCGCACGTTAATGTGTTTCTAAAGACAAGGTTTTAAAGTTTTAAAATAACAATTTGGACAATTAATTTACCGTACAAAGCAATTTACAATTCATGATGAGGGTAAAGCATTGAAATACAAGTGCTTCACATGCCACTTTCCAAAAGATACTAGATACTAGCATTAAAGGAGACGTTGCTTTGGGTCTCTGGAGCACCAGAGACCCAAAACAACACCCAAAATCCCAGGAAAAGTGTTGCTTTCATAATATGATTGTCCCCTTTAAGACCAAGGTCACCCAAATCCCTCATTTTAGTAGTGTTTCAAGAGCTGTCGGCATCCAGTGTGCACAGTCCAGTCAATCTGTAGATACACACATGTATAAAAAATGCCTAAATCCCAACAGGATGTTATTAAAGAGGGATTTCTGCAATTAGGAATGACGTCACACCTAATTGACCAATAGCACTATTCATAAGCCTGACCAACAGAAACATAAGCCTGATTCTGGGTCTCCCCTCTTAGCACAGTGCAGGAAACAGACCGAAGGGCAGAAGTGACTCTACTACTTGCACCCTGGTACACAAAGGAGCAGATAATAGTGAGCAGAGTGACAAATAAATGAACTAAACTATCTTCCGCGTTATTCCTACAGATTTAGAAGTGCTTTGTTTGTGTGCTTGTAAAAATGTAATGAAATAACATGAAGAATAAAACCTCAATAAAAATAATGAATAGATGTGTAAAAATGCTTAATAAAACCACAATAACACTTGCTTGCAGTTAGACCCCTATTTAGACCTGGTTGGATCCAGTTGCTGTGTTTTTGTTGTTTGATGTACTTTCCAAAATATAACATTGAAAGAGGAACAGTGAAACGTCACCATACCAACAGGTATTGTTTGAGAAATGCTTTAAAAAAAAATATATAAAAAAATGAACATCTGCGTAACGTACGTAGGTGTGCGCACTAAAATGCGCAACCCCCCCCAGAAGAGAGGAACCTGGGGGTCCTTTATCACCTTCCCGAGCTGTTGAGCAAAAAAAAATAATGCAGCCTCTGTTATCCTCATCACGGACGCGGCGGTGAGTAGAAAGGGGTCCGAGGGGATATCCTGTTGGCCGACCCAAACACATTCATCGCGTGGTTACGGTGACACCAGGTTTACAGCATGTTCCAGCCTGGCCTCCACTCACCTCCTTCACAATGCTCTTTATATAGAGTCATGGGCCTCTGTTGTTCCTCTGAACGTGGCCACTCAGAATAGTGCCAGCCCGCCCGACACCAAAAAACACCGGCGGGATGCTGACTCCCGGTCTCTTACGGACGATTGAAAATCTTTATTTATTTACACTTTAAGTAAAAAAAAAAGCCTGTTTCACGCGCATTGCTTGAACATAATAGTGACCTTTTTCAGGCAAAAAAGATCAGGCAAAAAAAAAAGCCTGTGCCGCACACACTTTGATTTCCGAGGTGTTTCGTCATGTTCTGCAGCGGCTATGAAGTAACTAATAAGGTATACTTAATACTCGGGCCCCCGAATGTTATTGCACTATAAAGCCTCACAGTCCTGCATGTTTCATGGTTTATGTTTTTCAAGCAGGATTACTCAACATCCAGCTCCATGACATAAGGCTAGGTTTTAATAACCACGTGAACCAATCCTGTGGGGTCGAAGGAGGTTTTGTGGGGGGGGGGGGGCTGGGGGCTATTAGGGCCGTTCATGTAATTTGAAACAACCACTGACCGTGGTGATCCATGTGGTCTCTGATTTCTGGAAAAGTAGAGTAGGAACCAAAAAAAAAAAGTCGACCCTTTCCTTCCCATTTTTTCGCTTTTATCCGTGGTACCGGACAGAGGAAAGCCTCTTTAAACGGTGCAAATGTCCCCGCGTAAACACACAGAGTTATACAAACGCTACGCTGCTTATGTAGCCGTGTGCCGCCTTCACAGCTTGCATAGCAGCGATCCGCTCATTGCCTTTCCGTCCGACCCAAACCACACTTGTGGTGTGTGTGTGTGTGTGTGTGTGTGTGTGTGTGCGCGTGTTTTTGTGTGTGTGTTTGTGTGTGTGTGTGTGTCTACAGGGGGGTGGAGGTAGAGACGGGGGCAGCAATGGGGTTCAAGGTGGTCAGGGGGGGAGGGGATGGTGGGCTGTCATGCAAGGCCAAAGCAATGACATTTACATCAGAAACCAAAAGGAAGCATGGTTACAGGCCACCCAGGTTTTCCAGGGTCCTGGGGAGCTGGGGTTTGGAGGGGTGGGGGGGAGTATGTCTTGGACAAGCCGCCACAGTGCTCTTGCATTTCCTATTATTAATTTTAATGCAGACGACCGACCCTGCTCCGTAAATCATACCTGTGGTCGAGGCAGGGCCGGCAGGGGTGTCTCCCACTCCTTGTCTGACTCTCTCAGCGCCCTTCTGCCCCCCTCCCCTCCCTCCTCCCTCTATTTTATGTCTGTAATACCTTTAGACTGACCATGCCCGTCTGTCCGTCCATCCATCTCTCCCCGGCTCTCGTACTTTACGGGGAACTTACAACGGCCAGTTGAGGAGGGAAAAGGTTGCGTTATATTACACCACATCACGCCAAAGTAAATGTCAATTTAGTGTGAGTGCCTTTGACATTTTGAACGGAGGGAAATGTCAGCTGTTTATAGTTCTAAAGGTTTTGGACGAGGAGAATATGGGTTAAATTGCCTTTTGTCTAATCCAGCAGCATCTCCTTGGCTTTGGCACGTCAGTGTTGTTACAGTGTCAGAGCTACTTAAGGGAGGAAACTGTGGTGAGAGCTTGTCTGCTCACTTCACCCCTCTGGCCCTCGTCTCAGCCGGGGACTATGAGCGTTGACTTCCTAACACACACACACACGCATACACACACGCACGCACACAGATACGAGCAATTACACACACGCACACGAAAACGCGTGCTAACACACGCACACAAACACACAAACACACACACACGCACACACGCACAAACAGACACACACGCGCGCGCGCGCACACACACACAGTCAAACAGTATGAGTCAGGTCAGGGGAACGGGTGCAGATACATGTGGACGTCCAGTGTAAACAAGCACATTTCCAGTGTCAGAACGGTTCAGTTTCCCAGAGAGGAGACATGCTGTTGAAAAGGTGTACATTACATTTAATCCTATAAAAAAAAAAAGAAGATGAGAAGAGTTTTCTCCTTTTAAAATCAATGCTGCTGTTTGCCAAGAATAACTCCACTCCCTCGGAACCCATTGCCCATTGTGGGCACCTCTGTCTCGAAATAGAGGCCATAAATCAGATTGGCTTTAAACAGGAGCTTTGCCCTGTGTGGCTAAGCCTCCTTCAGATGATCTTTTTATTTTATGTATTTGTTTTAAAAGGTTGCCAAACCATCCGCCATTTATGGAATTATGCAAAGCAGACACCGCAAAGGGTCTATAAAGTGATCTTTTTTTTGTATTGAAATACAGTTGGCCTATTCATGGCACTTTCTATATTCTGTGAGGCTGATTTTTATCTCTGGTGTTCTGCGGTCTCTGACGCAGCACGGGGCATCAGTCAGAGAGACATGAAGAAAATGCTAATCTTTCGTTTTTTTTCTCCTTTTCCCCTGTGAAGACGGAGAGTCCCAACGGTGTCATGTTTACTCTGGTAAGGCTAATTAAGATGTCAGCCTACAACAGCCAGAAGAGAATAAAACACGCCATTCAGAGGAGGGGAAGTGTGAAGTGAGCTTATAAAAAGGAGCTTTTGTTAAACTGGAAGAAGAGAGAACAAGGACTTCTCAGATGTGCAGATATACAACCGAAAGAGACAGGGAGCAAAGGGAGCTCAAAGACTTTCTGCCGTGCAGACGAGAAACCATTTAATCACCGAGCCCAAGAGCTTGAGCTAAGTAGAATGTGGTTTGTGTGTTTCCACAGATGTTTTTATATTATTATTAAATCTCTTAATAATGACATTTCCAACAAATACCCTTGCTAAATCTCATCACTGAAGGTATTCGATATGTTTCCAATCTTTACGACTAAAATCCTCTTCGACTGAAATTGGCAAGAAACTAAAACAGAATTTATTTTGTAAGAAAAGAATATACACTTCGAAACACAAATGCGTCTAAAGCCCTAATGACTTCCTGGGCCAGTTGTCAGGCATTATATTTAGTATTCCCCTCTGGGTGTCAGAGAGTAGCCCTGCTGGACAGCTGGGGCCAACAGTACCCACAGGAGACCAGCCCAGGGGAATGTGCCGGTGAGGCTGGGCCACGGAGAGGATCTATGGGAATGTTTAGATTCAGTGTCCTTTAAGCTAGCCCGAAGGTAAACACGCAGAAAACAGACGCTTAGCCCCGTCCCCTCGGCGGTGACGATGGCGCAGCGGATGAAACGAAGCAAAGTGATGCGTCGTCGCATAGACTTCAAATAAAGTTAGCAGTTAGTAGACATGGCTCCGTATATATATTGGGTGCAGATAAGAGCCATCCGCAGTCAAGGGCCTAAAGACCAGGGCCTGTGTAGCCTCAGATGGTGTCAGTGGGTCGCTTGACACCAGCCATGCATATGTTCTCACAGCACCTCTTCAAGTGTCTCACACATTGTTTCAGAGAGATGTCACTCTGGACGAAGCCATTCAACCACTAGACCTTTGTTTTTGGAATGATTTTTACACATTTATGATTATTACAAACAGGAAAATGCCTTCAAAAAAATCTGAAAGTATACAAATGCAGACTATTTATTTCTAATTACGTTAATTAGAGGAAATTAAATGATTTAACTTTTGTTCCTTACCTGAGTTTGGATGTCAATTGGGCAGAGTTATCTTGTAGTATGGCCTGAAAGATGGAGCTGAACCAATGAGATGAGCTCCATACTGCAGGTGTGGACTCACTAATTTCAATATTGCCACCATGCCCAGTCAGTAAGAGGGACGCTATTAACCTGCCTCTTAACCCGTTTTCATTGTTTTTTTTTATCATACATTTCTTTTCGTTAAACTTTGGTGAATGCTTTACAAAAACCTCAACTTTGAATGTTAAATAACTTAATTGTATTTTTGTTACTATTGTTGGTTTTGAACCAGGGTATGTGACTACATTTTTTGATTTTTGACAGAGCAACCAGAACTGCTTCAAGACACAAGAGACTAGTATACTGCGACTGAACCATAGCCTTTTCTAGCTTTTTCTTTCAGTGGACAGACCTAGTACTCAGGAGTCCAGCCGGTACTGCAGTTACTTATGAATTGGGTCCTCTTCCAAAAGCATTGTAGACAGCTGTTGTGTTCGCCTCGGGCCAAGCTCATAACAACAGACTGATTCCAGCAAATGGTTATTCGCTGATAATCACCTGGCACCTCACCGAGTCATAAAGTTACATTTATGAATAAAGGAGTATTTATTAAAAATGAAAACGGCAACATAGTCGCCTATTCATAACTCCTTTATAAACAGACGTGTGGGGAAAGCACTCAAAAGCGTTGAAGCAATGTGGAATTCATTTGGAAAACGCAATTCAACCTTATTTATTACCCCGATAACTTGAGTAGTGGAATGAATGGAGGTGATACATGTACCGCTGTAAGTTCGGGAACTGAGACATAAAACAAGAAGTAATGACATTGAGCAATAACCATATATGCGTATTTCTCTATGCAACACTAATTTCTTTGGTTCTGTTCCCGAAGACAAGGCGAGCGAGGCTCTTGGCAGCGGTGTGTCTCGGCGCTCCCTACGTGATGAAGTGTGCGCCCATGTTACGCTTGTTTGAAAATGTTGTCACCCTGTTACCTCTTAAATACCAAGCACTGAACACAAGATAAAAAATGATTGCGTGTAACCACTTGTTGAGCGAAAAGGACGCAATTATGTTCTTTCTCTGTGTAAAGTGGCTTGATGGATTTGCAGCGGTGGGTTTATGGTGCTCCCTCTCCGTTTGGCTTCACGGTATTAAGCGTCCAAAACGATGTTAACATGTAAAAGGCGCGAGACGTGTGCCGAGGTGTGTTAACAATAACACATTAATTCAATGCGATGTGGGGCGGATAACGTATTAAATATAAAAAAATCTCTAAACCGTTGAGTAAAACGCAGACCGCATACCCTTATAGAGAAATGGGAGGGGGGGAGAAAAGCATTTCTCTCCCCTCTGGAGTGAGAAATGTGCATAACATAAACAAACTGCCGTGAAGAAAAACCCTGAAATTGAAAAAAGTCTGACCTCTTGTCCTGTCGACTCTGGGCCCGTTCCCATTCCTCAGCGCTGAGTTCTGCACTTAGAGCCGGGCCTTACAGCTGGGGCGCACACACACACACACACACACACACACACACACACACACACACTAACACACACACACACACACACACACACACACACACTAACACACAAACACACACACACACTCACACACCAACACACACACACACATACACACACACTCTCTTAAAGAACATGTTTTAGTGGACGGACATCGAGTGTCGATGACGTGGCATTGCTCACAGTCCTCGTCTTGTCTCTGTTATCGCAGGATGAGTGGAGTCGAGAAGGGGGGAGGGGGCTTAGAAGGGATGGAGGGGGTGTGGAGGGTGGGGGTGGGCGCTCATGGGCCCTAAAGCATGATTTACTTGACCCTGCAGCCGCTGGGAAAGACGCAGCCAGAGCCTCATTAATTCCCGGGGTCATTCCGTTTGGACGTAAATTGGTGCAAAAAAAATGCAACGTGTGGAAGACTTCCAGACATACACATCCAGGAATTATGAAATCCCCACCCTCCCACGCCCACACACACACACACACACACACACACACACACAAACCACACACACACACACACACAAACCACACACACACACACACACAAACCACACAGTCACATAAACACATTACCACCATCAACGAGTTGCCCTCTGCCCACACCAGAACTGGAGCTTTTCAGAAATGGCTTTGGGGTGTAAATCACCCCGGGTCTGCTAGGAAGGCCCACGGCCTCCAGCGACCCCACCCTCCAGAAACACCCACCCTCCACTTGAACTCCCGTCCCCATCAGGAAGGCAAGAGGAGATATGAAATGTGTAGTTTTATGCAAACACTATGGTTTGCTCCCATCTATTCCGGAGCATTAACCTGGTGTGTTGTTGGGGAAAAACAGAGCTTAGGACAAAACGGAGATGTGTGTGTACGTGTATATGTGTGTGTGTATGTGTTTGTGTGTTTGGGGGAGGGGGGAGGGGGGCAATAAATTACACTAACGCAAACATTTTAGGAGCTCATATTCCCTCTGGCCTGTTATCAAGACTACTCCAGTGAGAATGTAAACCACCTCTTCCTCATCACCCCCTCCCCCCTGTCCTCCGCCCCCGCCTTCCGCAGGCCCAATATTTAATGTTATCATCCAATAAAACAAGCCCTGTGTTTACGTTCTGACAAACAAAAAGAAAAAACGTCTCCACTTTTTCTCACTTCTTTTCTCATCGCGCTCTCTTTTTCGGGGGGGGGTTAATCTCTGGCAGGTTTTCTGCGGCGCGATGCTGTCTGCCGGTTCTGCAGGGCTCATTAATTCAACAAGATAGTCCCGGAATAGTGTAAACACTGAGGAGTCGTGGTTGCTGAATCACACCTTCAGTTTATAGAGAGACCGACTGGGGTGTGAGTGACTGTGTGTGTGTGTGTGTGTGTGTGTGTGTGTCCACAGCAGCATCTGTGTGTCTGTGTGTGTGTGTCCTTGTTTGTGTGTATGTGTAGGCATGTGTGTGTGTGTGTGTGTGTGTCTGCGCGTAACTGTGTGCACATGTGGGCGTGTGTGGGCTTGTGTGTGTGGGCAGTGAGTGTGTGTGTGTGCATGTGTGGGCTTGTGTGTACGTGTGTGTGTTTGCATTTGTGTGTGTGCGTGTGTCTGCTTATATATGGGCATCCGTGTGTGTGTGTGTGTGTGTGTGTGTGTGTGTGTGTGTGTGTGTGTGTGTGTGTGTGTGCATGTATGCGTGCGTGCATGCCTGTGTGGGTTGGGGTTGTGACCCGGGAGGGGTGTGTTCACGCCGCCACAGGGCCCACACAAGTACGCGCCAGGGAAAGTAAAACAAGCATAATGGCCGCTGATAAAGCACATCTTGTTCCGGGCGTTTATTTGAACGCGCGGTGCCTGGCTGAGGTTAGCCCCTAATGAGACAGCGGGCTGTCTCCACAGTTTGGATTCATCACCGCGGGTCCGGGGTTATCAGCCTGCGCCGTGCTCCACTACTTTTAATCAGGCTCCTCTCTGGTCATTCCCTATCAGCAGCAGTCCATCTCTGCAGCCGCCGCCATCCATCAGGACCCCCGACAGAAAGGCTCGCCGAGCCCGGCCGCATAGTCCATTAGTGAATTGATTGTCTCGGTTGTTTTAAAGCAGGCGTGGGGCAGGGGGGGGGGGGGGGGGGGAGAGACGCGTCGTGTCTCGGAGGACGTGAAGACGAGCACATGCACTTTGGCGTGCACACCTTGGCGCGCACAGGCCCACTTGAGTGTGTTATTTATGGGCCAGACTGATAAGAGATGAGACTTTAAGGAAAGATCTCCGAGTCTGATTTATGCAGAGGTTGGCTTACTTGAGTCAGACTTATGTGCATGTAACACACACACACACACACACACACACACACACACACACACACACACACACACACACACAAACACACCAAGACACACTGTGTGAACCGGCGAGAATGATGTCTGTGTGTGTCTGTGTCCCCACCCTACACAACACACAAATTGCTTTATACTCACACAGATTCTTAAAAGCATGCACAAACACATACACACACACACACACACACACACACACACACACACACACATATACAAACACATTCACACACACACAAACAGGGTGCTTACACACAAATAAACAGACACCTATACATATACAAGCGTGATTACGCACACAAATAAACAGACCCATCTAAACTCACACATACATAAACACACACACACAGATAATCTTCTGCACATTGCCCTGTCTGTGCGTGTGATTGTGTCTGTGTGTGATTGTGTGTGTGTATGTGTAAGCAAGCATTGGACTGTCTGATTAGTTTAAGTTTAAGCGTGATTTAGTGCTTTTGTGTAAAACAGACATCAGTCACTCCCCTCCTCCCCCCCTCTCCCCACTACACACACACATACACCAGCCCTCCTCTTTAAAACATTAGAGGAGCTGTATCAAAGCGCTCCTTTGTCTCTCTACGGTGTAGTGGTGATGACGTGATGACGCCATGCTGACCGGTAGATCTTTCCCCTCGCACCGCCTCCGGTACAAGCAGAGGAACACCACGTTCGTCTTCGCTATCGTTCGGGGTCTCGACGTAGGTCCAAACCAAATATACAGAACTCAACTTAAACCGGTGAGGAGTAACCGGTTGAGAAGTCTCTCGATGGCCGGATGATGGGTTACCTGTGGCAAAAAAAAAACGAATGATCCTCCATCTTGCCTCTTTGAAGTCTTTAAAGAGAAAGACTCTTTTCAACAACGCAGCCTTATTCCCTAGAACATCCAGTAAGCGCTTTGGCAGCATCCTGCCCCACGGTTTGGTTTTACAGAGAAGTACTAAATAGCGGAGAATATTGACAGATGGATGGGTTTGTTTATGATGTAATACTTTCGCTCTTTCAAAGCCAGGAAGCACAGTTTCAGCCCTGCTGTAAACTGTCGTGGTTTTCAGACGGTGTAGGCCTGTTGTGGCCCTTTGCATTGCGAGAAGAGGAAACAAGGGTCGTGAGAACCAGTTAATGACTGGTTGGTTGTGATGGAAAACCCAAGACACTTTGGTTGCTTACTCCATATCGGTTAGCACACACAGTAACGGGGAGCCTTTCACCAGGTTACCAATATGCTTTCCTGTCTGGCCACAAGAGCAATGTGTTGCGTTAGATAACTCTGAGGTAATGCTTTCCCTCAAAGGCCATACATTCACAGCGTGTGCCCAACGAGATGGCAGCTTGTTTCATACCACAGAAAATGAATTGTAAACATTGCGCAAACTTTCAGCCACTGCTGGTCCGACATATTCTAAAAATGATTGTGTGTAATAGAATTGTGCGATGAAGACCTTGACATTGAGTAATATTATTGAAGTTGTGTTATTAGTTTTGATTGATAATTTTTAAGATAATTGTGGTGCTATTGGGCTGGATCATATTATAAATACATATATATATATATATATATATATTACATATAAAAATAGATTAATGCTAGTGGTTACCAAATTCAAATAAAGTAAATGATCAACAACATTCTGTCAATTTTAAATAAATTCTATACATTGTGAACATTCTTCTACAATGTTTGTTGCTCTACAACGTCATTTGTAATGCTGTAAACATTTTTCCATTTTAACCATATAACCATGTTTCCTGTTCACACCTGGCTATCCTTTGTTTTGGGCATGTTTTGGGCATCCAATCATATCCTGAAGGATTAAATAATTTCCTCCACGATTTTATTTCCTGCTCCTATGGGGGTGTACATGGCGCTACATTCTTGACCGGTTTTAATCGCTCAATTCTGGTGATAAAGGTAAGGAACTGGTTGTTATCTAATTATTTTTTCCGTAAAATGAAAAGTGTTTGTAGATCGGTCGGCACATAGGAGTATCTTATTAGTCCAGACATTGCAGTGTATTATTATTCTTCAAGATGCATTGAGGTATGTATGAAACAAGCCTGTGGCTCATTTTATTTGTTCATTCATTCATCAAACATCCTGCTATTTGAACAACGCCAGCATTATCAAGTGTTGGAGAAAGTGAAGGAGCACGTGAAGTTCGGTAGTGTATACAGTTGTATATTTGAATCTCTTGTTTATCTTATTATGTCCAAACAGAGTTGATGCGTTGCCATGACGACCACAACTCGCGGCCGGCCCACTGAGATCCTGCCTCAGCCGCAACTTAGCGCGATCAAATCGGCGTCTCAAAACATAGTAAAATATGAGAGAGACTTTTTTTATATGTATTTATGGAAATTCAGCAATAAACCTGTTTGGGCCATGGGTGACGTATGGCCCCGGGCCCCTCCCTCCCAGGGGCGGTAATTAGAGGCTGGCATGTGCCTGCAAGGCCCCGGTGTGGCCCCCGCCGCCAGGCTGCTAAGGAGCCCTGCCTACCATCGCCAGTCGTAATGTAGACCAGATGTACCTCTGTCTTAAGGCCCATCGTCAATTGCACTATAATTGTGTGAAAAGTGGAATTCTAGTGGCCTTGACTCCTGATGATCTCGCCCTCTCTCTCTCTGTCTCTATCTCTCGTTCTCTCTCTCTGTATCTCCCCCTCTCTCTCTTTTTCTCTCTCTCTCTCTCTCTCTCTGTCTAGCTCTGTCTCCCTCTCTCTCTCTCTCTCTCACTCTCTCTCTCGCTCTCTCTGTCTCTCTCTCTCTGTCTATCTCTGTCTATCTCTGTCTCCCTCTCTCTCTCTCTCTCTATTTCTCTCTCTCTGTCTATCTCTGTCTCCCTCTCTCTCTCTCAGTCTCTCTCTCTCTTTCTCTGTCTATCTCTGTCTCCCTCTCTCCCTCGCTCTTTCTCTCTCTCTCCCTCTCTCCCTCTCTCTGTCTCTCTCTCTCTCTCCCTCTCTCTCTCTCTCTCTCCCTCTCCCTCCCTCTCTCTCTCTCTCTCTCTCTCTCTCTCTCTCTCTCTCTCTCTTTCTCTCTCTCTTTCCCACTCTGTCGTCACTTTTACTCACACTGAAACTTGTGAAGAGAGGGATCTGTGTGGAACGACACACATCTCTATGGTGCAAACCATTGGAGGTAGCAACTCATTGGATCGTGAGTACTGAAATGCTGCCTGTAGCCTTTCCTCCCAACGAGCCATGCCAAAGCCCCCGTGTCTATGACTAGAGGGTGCTGGGTGGCCCACCTCCCCATGCCCCTTAATCTGACATGTCTTACACTAGTGGATAATGCAATGGATCTCTATGACAATTTGAGTCCACAATGAGCCCTGTTGTCTTGCACTAATCCGTTAGCTTGCACCTCCAGAGCCGTGACAAAGGCCAGCGCTCCGGCTGCAGAGTGTATACAGAGCAGCCCTCCGAGGGCCCGACAGCAGAGGTGTGGCGGTCTTAGAGTGTTGTAGGTCACGACCCGCAACTCGGGAGAACCACCTGATGGATGTTGCGAGTCCTCAGAGTCAAACGTTTATCAGAGGAAGTTAAATTCAGGATATTGACTTGTGGCCACAAATACAACATATTTGTACGGTATGAATGGGTGACTCACAAACCAATGCAACAATGGAGTCACTCTCCCATGTGGGGAGATCTTATTTCTTATTTTTTTGGTATGCGTGTCCACTGTACAAGTGACCCCAATTAAAATGACACTGGGTTTTATGGTCCGATGTTACAGCCTGTGTCTCCTGGTATAAACTGCAGTCCTTGTAAAGCTCCGCTTCGGAGACTGAACAGAGCAGAGGCGTGTGGGAACGGCGGGGACAGGAGCGGAGGAATCCTTCTTCATAGCGGCAGCAGGACCTTAATCCTATAGTGTTTGTAGCTTATTATTTACAATTTTGCTTGATTAATTTTACAGAACTTTATGCCCTGTTAACGGTTATTAACTCGCACTACCGGGAATTAAGTAATTAAGTTAAAATTAAAGCATTTCCAAAAGATATCTTTTGTGCATAAAATATATGAACCACTTGTTGGTCATCTTGTCCTTTTGATAGGTCCAAAAAAAGTGTATTTAAGGATTCCTTTTGTTGTTGTTCATTCCAATTGTAATACTAATTGGGGAAATTTCAAATAAAAAAATGTATCCATATCCATTTTGTATTTGCAAAAATAAGCCTTTGCAACAAATCTTCAACAGATGAACTACACATCTTGTTCAGTCCATGTACACAGTACACAATAATTATTGGTTTGCTCATTTATTAGTAACGTAAATGTGACCATATAGCCATATACATGACCAGTGGCCTTATTTGGATTAAAATATATACTTATTGACCACCTTTTATTTATGTTACCTAACATTAGCCAACCATAAACTCTTTAAGGTGTAGACTCACCATCAAAACAAGGTCTCTCAACAAACACGACAAGCACACTCTGCAAGAAATTCTAGGAGTTATTGAAGAGTAAGGTGTAGTTGATATAAACTGTACATGCTGTGCCATTTTACTACAAGGTAGTGACATCTCTCATGGGAGTGTCCATCCAGATGTATAATGGATAGATGGATCGACCAACCAGTTGGCTAAGTCCACTGTGTAAGCTGGTTGATCTATCCATCATACATCTGGGTGGACACTCCTATGTTATGTCAGTACTAGAGGGTTCATTTCCAAATGTCATGCAATGGCTAATTAACATCACAACTGGTGGTTAAAATAGAGGACCTTTACATGGATAAATACAAATACCACATGATGATGTAATTATATTGATTTCAGTTTGAATATGCTGTTCTGCCAAACCAAAGTTTTCTTTTCTTTTTTAAAGATCTGCTATTATTTAGATGCCTTGATCTCAGTCTCATTCATGGGAACTTAAAAAATGGCCTTGACTTGTGGGGCCTTTGGTGATGGTTTGACTGTTCATTGAAGGCCACTGATGTTAGTTGAATGGTTCTTTCCTTCAGATTGGTTTGCCTCCAATCACGGGGTGTTTATTGTTTTGCAGTGGTTTGTCTTGTTGAGCCGGTAATGACTCCATCTCGCTTGACGAGGGGGAGTTGACCGTGCGGCGACACCCTTACTGTGCACCCACGTGCACACATCGACAAGCACTCAACGATCGGGCCAGCTGTGGAGTTTCATATGTTCCTATGGAAATCTGCAGGACACCGCAGCCCTTAGCCACTCACACGTACAGGTTAGCGAGGTTACGCGTTCGCTCGTCTACACTTTTCAACACAGAGGTCAGACGTAGTTTAACAGGACACCTGATCGTGTCCTTTCTACACATCTGAACTGTGTACATATGCACAGGCATATGGTTGTGTGTCTGAATAGATGAACACATAGACACATACACGTACACACACGCCCACACACAAGCCCAGACACACACACACACACGCACGAGCCAACACACACACAAAAGCCCAAACACACACGCATACATAAAATCACAGAAACCATAACCTTGTTCCATGCATTAAAGTGTTTTGCTTTGTTTGGTTTGAACCACTTCACGTTGAGTATAAAAGGCTACAACAAAATGAAAATCAGGTCAGCAATACCAGCCTCTCAGCCGTGTTGCGGTCGCACTACCCAGTCGGTTGGAAGGAAGAGGGAATCAGGGATGTGAAACTGAGCCGCGCCTCCTATAAATCGACCTGCCTACTCTCGCTTTTGTGTGTCTTCCCTCCAGTTGCCGTGGAGATGAGTGTGTGTGTGTGTGTGTGTGTGTGTGTGTGTGTGTGTGTGTGTGTGTGTGTGTGTGTGTGTGTGTGTGTGTGTGTGTGTATGTGTGCCACTCCTCCGTGCACACAAGTGCAGGGTTCCAGCGGCAGAAGTGTTTAGATGGGAGAGTTACCGCGCGGCGGTTGGTTTGGGTCTGGTGCCCTGACAATCCCCCTAAGCCCGCTGTGTTTATTTTGGAACACGAACAAGACAAACCCAAGTGACGCTTTATTTATTTTCTCGCTCTTGCCCTCTCCTCCCCTTAACAAGCAGAGAGCCGTGAGGGAGAATTCCTCCATAATCCGTCAGTATCAGTTTGGGGGGGCCCGAGTGTGCACACTCAAGGCTGTTGACACCGCGTGGCCCCCTTTCTTTTTTTCTCTGTGCACGTACATGCGCACTCGGGTATAGAGACACACGCACACACACACATGCTGTAACGACCACCACCAGGGGTAATACTACAACACATAGGGAGATAGTAAGGGAGTTGCGAGATAAGAGCCTTGAGTGATGAGCCATGTGTCGATCGTGTGATTGGTCCCTGGGCGGTCCGGGTCGCTCCCATCATGCTCCAGTCTTTCTGAGGTTGAGTCATTAGAACCACCGCAACATGCGCTCAACGATAACAGATTCTTAAGTCAATGTCCGTCAGTGTGGCTACTCTTTAGGATCGTTTTTCTTGAGCTCTTGCCTCTTGGGTATTTAGCCATTTTGAATTCATAAATAGGTCTCTGTGTGACGCAGGTCTGTTATTGGAATTTTTATGCCACGCATAGTTGAGTTATTTTACCCTCAGCATGTTCTTGGAAAGAGTTTTGTGTGGCTTATTTGCTGAATGCACAAAATTGTCCTGTATGAAGGACTAGTAATAGCTGGGTCTCAATGTCAATAAAGTTTATCTTTGTCTTTCATTGCACGGTGGTTCGTTGAAGCCGTTCACCATACAGCTGCATCTGTTGGTCACCATATGAGTGAAAAAGGAGAAATGGGGAAAGCTATACTCAGCACTGGTCTGTTCTCTATTCTACTCCATGTGGCCATGCAGGTAACCACAATTGCACCATTTGTCCCCATTCAGCCACCGTAGATAATGTTACACAGTTTCAGTTGTGTTTTGACACTTAAAAGTGTTTGGGCATTCAGCGTTGTCTAGAATCAAATAAATAACAAACTTAATTGTCTCATAGTCTCTGAACCAAGTGAGTCAAGAGGTTAACAGAGAAGAAAAAGGTAATCTCCTGGATGTGACGCGGTCGTTTGGAAAACAGCAACTCAGCCCCGTGAAGCTTTGGAAGGAAGGCCCTCTGACGTAAGGGGTTTAAAAGCCAACTTTAACTGCTGTTAAAAAATGTAAGGAAAGCTCAACTCCTCTTCGGAGAGGCCACAGAATGTGCTGCTGATGACAGGTCATGGGAAATGAGAGGTCTTTTATAAATATGATGTATATATATAAATATACATTTATATATATATTCAGAACGAGGCCATAATCCCGCCCCTCCCTGGGCGAACATCACTCAGTGAATTAAATCTCCATAGGAACGGGCCGCTTAACGCTCCCTAATTAACACCACACCTCGGCACTCGCTGAGAATTAGGTCATTTACCACATGAGCTGCGGGCCACCATGGAAACCACTCCTTCTGAGGCCTCGTCCAAAAAAAAAGATGGGGGTGAAATGAACAAAATAAGTGAGAAGAGGGTGTTAAAGCCGAGGTTCGCTGGAGCGTAACGGATTATGCTCGGTAATCACCTCCGAGTGCGTGTACGCACAGTGCTATTGGAGGACGGCGGTGAAAGAGTGTTAATTATTGCCGCCCAGGTGGGGCGTGCTGTCTCTGCAGGGCGGTCCTCACGGGGGCGCAGGGAGGAAGGAGAAGGGGGGGGAGGAAGGAGAAGGGGGAGGAGGGAGGAGGGAGGAGAGAGGAGGGGGGAAGGGAGGGAAGGATGAGGGAGGAGGGAGGAGGAGGGAAGGGAGGGAAGGATGAGGGAGGAGGGAGGGGATAGGAGAAGGGAGGAGGGAGGGAGGAGGGAGGTCCCAGGGCTTCAGAGTCTGCTTATGGCTGGAGGAACGCGCGCGGCCAGGGTGCGCGCGTTCGGTGCCCCGTCGGCTGTGGTGCGGTCGGGCCCCCGTCCACGGCAGCGCGAGGTACCTCTGGAGCCAAGGTGGAGTGAGAAAGGAAGGGAGGAAACTCTGAGAGAAACCATGAAAAATGTGGAGCATGAAAATGTCTCCCTTGGTTTATAGCGGTGCTGCCGGGATCCAAGAGAAACACGTCTTTAAATTTAACTTGAGATGCCTTCTTTTTTTTCTTCCTCTTCTTCATCCTCTTCTTCCTCTTCTTCTCCACTTCTTCCACTCCCTTCTGTTGGCAAGGGCTCGATTTTGAAAGTGAGGCCAAGACTTTTGGAAACTGCAACCATGTTAAAAAAGCACTCAATAATGTGGCTTTTTTGAAAATGTGGCGACAGCTTCTGTACGAGGGGCTCAGCTTTCAGCGCGGGGTGAACATGCTGGAAGTCTGTGACTGCGGGGGCCCTCTGGGCTCCCGGGGGCCCGACGCCACAGAGCCCGTGGACACCAGTTGAACTGTAGTATTTTCTGATAATTGACTGTTAAGTATGAAAGGGAAGGAGAGTTGATACAAACTTAACTATATTTGGAGGAGCCGGTTCCTAGATTGGCCTCCATGCAGCCTTTATGTTGGTAATATTTCATAGGCGGGTTATATCGAACATAAACTCTCCCCCGAGCGGCTGTGGTTTAGTCAATGAGAGGTTCTCTGTTTCACTATAATCAACAATTACTTCCATAGCAACTGCAGATAGGGCGTCTCTGAGCTGTGTTTCACGTGGAGAACTCCCAGCCGGCAGCAGGATAAAGGCCATAAATAAAGCCTGTGATACATGGGAATCCACAAAACGGGATCTAAACCCAGGAGGATGGCTGGAAACGTCTCTGGCACCTTTTCAAATCAAAAGTTTTTTTTGCGCACAGCATCATAATGTTTTTCTAAGTCTCATGAGGAAACCGTCTCTCATGATGCATGACTCAGGGGCCGGGCTCATTTAGGGAAAGAGCAGCCCCAAAACACCATAGCCAATCCCCTTAAATCAGAGTTTGATAGAACAAAAGCCCCTGAAGGCTCGGACCCACCTACACAGAGCAAGGCAGGGTTTCCCAGTTAGACAGGCGGGACAAAACGCTCCATTGAGATGGTCTCAGTGTGTGTGTGTGTGTGTGTGGGTGTGGGTCGGGGGGGGAAATAGAACTGTCTCCTCGGCACCTGAGTGCTGAGTAAATGCGTGTTCGCTCCGTCGTTAAACACCCCTGCCCTGAGTGCTCTGTGAGAGTCATGGCTCCTGGCGGGGGGATTGTGTGTATGTCTCATATCCTGAGGTTTGGATTCTTTTTGGCTTTTTTTTTACATTTCGAACTCAATCAAGCCATGCACAATAACGCTCTTGTGAGTTGATGTCAATGTTCACCTAATAACACCGACATTCACCTCCTTGACGCCGCATGTGTCCATCAATTCAGTGACATGACCCAAAAGTAGAGAAGAAAACCCCCCAAAAAACGGAATGACCAAAGAAGTAAGTTCTGGTTGTAACACTCTTGTTGTAACACATGCCGTTTCTCTGGCCGCACTGGGACCAATCTATACGATGCTATCGCCTCTGTATTGATTGATTGATTCAGCTATGGGGTTATTTATCTCTCACATGTTGCTTCTGACACATTACAACCACACACCGGGCTGGGGGCCCTCGCCCCCCACGACCATCACACAACCCCGCAGATAATGTCTCAGGGCCCGGTGAGCCGTCACAGCTTTGAGCCCTGCTAATCCCTCACCCAGCGTGTGTGTGTGTGTGTGTGTGTGTGTGTGTGTGTGTGTGTGTGTGTGTGTGTGTGTGTGTGTGTGTGTGTGTGTGTGTGTGAGTGTGATCACCCCCGGCATCACCACCACCACCACCACCTCTCTACTACCTCCACAGCCATCATTTGTTTAGCACAGTTACTTTTTCAAAGCGTTTTTAAATACGGACGGCGAGAACTCTTGGGGGCGGGTTTGTTTTATGGGTCAGCGTGCGGCGGGGCTTGCCAAGAGAGGGACGTATACAGGACGCATAGCTTTTAACGGAGGCGAGGAGGCTGACGTTAAATACAGGCCAGATGGACTTTCTCCTGTCCTGCTCATAAAAGTCCCGCGGACAGTTCACAAATCAAGGCCTCTCGGTATTATGTTAAGCGTTTGGGATTGTTATTGTTATTTTACATTTGCAAATACTCACGTAATTTACAGCTTTGCGGGGATCATTCGAGACGCGACCCAGCCCAGACGTTTTAAATGGCGCAGCCTTAACAGTTATATTTGGTTGATAGAGTGTCCGGCACTTTTGGTTTATTCCATTGGAATCTGGCTATCATAACCCTCCCACACACACTCCCCCACACCTCTTTCTCTCTTCCCCCCCCCCCCCCCCCCCCCCACTCACACCTCCCCACGACAGGCCACAATTCATTTAGGTGCTGGGTTTGGACCCAAAAGGAGGACCGTGAGAGGGTCCCGGGGGCCGTCCGTTTCAGCTCAGACTTGCTCTGGCTTGGGGGGCTCCCCGTGTACATACAGATCTTTCAATCAGCTGAAGACCCCGGCAGGTAGTGCTGTGTAGCAGTGAGAGTGAAATTCAAGATGTGGGGATTAATCCGGAAGAGGGTTGCTCCTCTTTCCGGGAGGGAGAGGGAGAGTATGGGGGGGAGGCTTCTGGTGGTCTGCAGGGGTGCTGGGGTCACACAGGTTGGTGTCCTCTAACATGATGTGGAAGCGCAGGATCTGTGTGGGCCGGTTGGGTTGCAGCACTGCTGACGACTCACTGAAACAGGAACCCTATAAAAGGTCATAGGCTCAGCAAGACAATCTTATCAAGAAAAACTGAAATGAGAACAGTTCTCAGACATTGTCTGAGAACGTTTCATCCAAAGGAAAAATCAGCAACCCTTTTGAGGGAAATATGTGTATAAATATTTTAAATAATTTGCCCAAATCAAGGATTGTGGGCAAATGGGACGGAATACTGGGTTATCCTACTTATTGTTTTTAAATATTTAGTTTATACTCAATTAAAACCCCATGTGTATTCACGTCTTTGCACGTTGCATTATAATACTTGATAATGTAAGAATAATGATAATGAAGGGTTTAGTTCAGGCTGGTACGTATTAAAAGGCCTCAATTCATCGATCGACCATGGTATCATTTTAAGTTAAGTTTAAAGTGTTTTATTACAGTAAGACCACCTGTAGTCTGTAAGCCTACCTGTAGTCTGTAAGCCTGCCTGTAGTATGTAAGCCTACCTGTAGTCTGTAAGCCTGCCTGTAGTATGTAAACCTACCTGTAGTCTGTAAGCCTGCCTGTAGTATGTAAGCCTACCTGTAGTCTGTAAGCCTGCCTGTAGTATGTAAGCCTACCTGTAGTATGTAAGCCTACCTGTAGTCTGTAAGCCTACCTGTATTATGTAAACCTACCTGTAGTATGTAAGCCTGCCTGTAGTCTGTAAACCTACCTGTAGTATGTAAGCCTACCTATATTCTGTGAGTTTACCTGTAGTCTGTAAGACTACCTGTAGTCTGTACGCCTACTTGCAGTCTGTGAACGTAGTCGATTTAACGATAATTCCGCTGATCAATTTATGACGTCATGTGATCAAAAATCCCTGTTTAATTTAATTATTTATTATTATCTAATTAATAATAAATTATAGTTATTACGATGGAATTATTTATTTTATTCAATTGAAGTTACTGATGATAGTGACTTTTAAATTATTATGACAGATAGGTTAGGCTATAGGATAAAAAAACAGATGGTGCATCGATTTAACAATGAATGTAGTCGAATATCCTATTAGCGTAGGGACGGTTAGAAAATAGATGATCAAACCAATAATACATTTACGCAGGCGTTTTAAAACGGAGACTTTTTTTTGTTACATAGCCCTGCATTGCATGAAACCTTGTAAATACAGGCCATATATCCGCGACTTCCCGGGCCGGTTAATGAATACAGACTACGTGTAGGAAGACCCCTCTGCTTCACCAGATTGCAAAAGATACCACGTTTCCAAGTGGGCCTAAAATACGCAAATAAAATTAATTTTGCCAGCAAAAGGGAGATAAGATGAAGAACTGATTATTTAGTCATAAGGAGGAAGTGGCTCTCATGCATTTTTTTGAAAGAGACGTGAGTGAGTCTAGTTCTGCTCTAGCCCAGACGCATACAGGGTAAGCCTATATGACACAAATGTGTTTTTAGGTCACATTACTAAACAAGATAGCCTAATTTGCAATAATATTTGAACTTAGACTTAATTTAGGCTTACATAAAATAAAATGAAATATGGAATTGTTGCATTCAAATATAGGCCTAGATCTGTAGCAGGATAGGCTGTATTAGGCTGATCTTTTATTTAGGCAATAAGCCTTAAGAGACGACGAGTCATTTTATCAGTAAAAAAGTATTCTGTATAGACCCTTGCCAATGTTCTAAAACAAACAATAGGTCTACATGGTTAATAACCCAAAAATATTCATGCAATTTTTTAGAGCTAGAAACGAACATAAATAACCTAAAGATCTTCAAGCCAAAACCATTAAAATAACACGAGACCGAAGAAACACCACTACCACCAATGACGAATATTGATTTCATTAGACCTTCAATTAATTGCAAAATAATAATTTGGTGTCATTCATAAATAAATAAATAAGATGTCTTTCAAATTTAAAGTAAGAAATATTTTATTTACATTATTTCAGTGCAAATTATTACCAAAATATATGCAGGTCTTACACAAATCGAGACACTATGCATGAACACTCGTGATGTTCTGACATTTAAGAAGGTGAAACAAGTGTTTTCCAACCGAACAAAATTCACAACCGGGCTATTTTCCCCTCAAAAAAGGAAAAACAATCATGCACGTCAAGGATCAGAGAGAAAATATCATTGCAATAAAAAAAAAAAACTGGTTTTAAGGTTCTCTCCAGATGCGTCTCGAAACAATTCTAATTGTCCATCAAAAATGTGCCTATACAAATGTACACAAGAGAATGTCCACAAAGCAAACACTCAAGACGACATAGTTCCTTCATATTAACATCTGCGTCACCCCTGTCTCTGCAGCAGCGGCCCCCACCGGCGCCATCTCCACGGTACTCACGGGCCCGCTGCAGGGGCTGAGCACGGGCCCGCTGCCGGCGCTGATCACGGGCCCGCTGCCGGCGGTAATCACGCTCGTCTGGTTGTGCTCACAAATGTCCACGTCGCTCTTATCCCCTTCCTCGAACTCGGACTCGCTGGCCTCGCTGTCGCACTCGGACTCCTCGGGCTCTTTGGTGTCGGCCTCCTCCGCGGGACCCTTGTCTGGCTGCTCCTTCTCCTTGTCCTTCTGCGCCTGGGCCTCTTTGGAGTGCCTCCACTTCATGCGTCGGTTCTGGAACCACACCTTGACCTGCAGGCGGGAACCGCAGCGACACGTTGATCCATCAATGTATAATCACTCGTATCAATGTATTATTATTATGGAGCGGAGACAAAGCCTCTTTTCGTTTTGTATTAACTATTCTCCGTTATAATTTTTATTCTTTTCTTCCATTTGGGCCTACTTATTTGATGTCCACTGCTCACATGTAACCTGACCAAATATATTATTGTATTTGTCTATATTAAAGTCGATGCTCAAAATATTAGTCGAAGCTTGAGCCCTACATACCCTCAATAGATGACCTGACGGGAAGGCCTTGATTGCGCAAGCTGGGGCCTATATTTATCCGAAAGACCATTCCGGACAACGCCACAAAAACTTTTTTATATTTGAAAATATATTTATAACTCAGTATAATAATGACATGAGCATTTAAGTGGTTTAAGTGAGCACGAAGTGGACATCATTTCGTCCTCGTGCTTTGTACATCATTGAGCAATAGATTGTTCTTTTTAACCACACGCGTACAATTAGACCGACCTGTGCGTCTGTCAGGCCCAGCATCGCCGCCAGTTGCTTCCGGTCCGGCTTGGTGACGTACTTCTGTATCTCAAACCTCTTCTCCAGTCCCTTTCGCTGCAAGTTCGAGAACACCGCCCTTGACCACGAGCGTTTCCGCTTGTACGTCTGGGGCATCGTGTCTTTCGTGAGGACAGCATATGGACCTGCAAAAAGGACCAGTCGAGTGGTTAAAAATCAAAGAGATGAGTGACAAAAATATGCACAATGTGAACTCGATTCCCACGTTAGTCTGTGTGTGTGAGTGTGAGTTCGTGTGTGTATGAGAGGCAGGGTGTGTGGGTGTGTGTGTTTGTGTGTGTGTGTGTGTGTGTGTGTGTGTGTGTGTGTGAGAGAGAGTGCGTATGTGTGTGTGTGTTAATCCTATATGTGTGCGGGCGGCTACCTGGGAAGGTGTCCTGAAACTGATGCGGGTTGCCTGATTGCCTGCCGCCTAGTGAACTCATCATGGAGGACGCGTCGTTCATCCCGGGGTCTAGGGACGAGAAGTACTGGCCCGGCGCAGGCTGAACGGAGACGTGGTGAATCCCTGACTGACGGTTTGAGCTAACAATAGATGTCAGATCTGTTTCAGAGCCAGGGATAGACTATGGTGAGCAGAAGAAAACGGAGATATTCTGGAGACATATAGGCCTGTGCCGGGGTGACTTGAGAAAGGGATGTTGTGCTATTAGTTCTGTTCTGCATGTGGACATCTGACCCTCCACACTGGTCCAACACTAGTGACTCTACATGTGGCGTTTAAACGAGCTACTGGACTGTGCTGTTGTAATTAAATGATAATGTTGATGTAGGGTGTAACATTTACTAACAATTGCAATGATGACAAACACAAAATTGAAATTTTTGTGCAACAAATGTGGTTGCCTGGTATTAAAGTTCACAACATGTGAACCTTAAGAGTGACACCGTGATACATCTTTAAGGCGATTTAAGAAACAAAAAGCAGAATGCTCACCTCTTAACGACGTGGGCTCTTTGTGTTTTGGGTCAAAGTCCGTCGACAATATCCGATCAATTCCAAATTTGAGGTCTTTGCTCGAGGGCGGCGGGGCGTGATGGTGGTTAAAGGTCCTCGAGACGGAGGTCAACTGTAGTCCGTGTCTGTGGTACTGCGACGCCGCGTTGACCCGCGCGCCAAACATGGACGAGTCGGGCGCCACGGGAGAGGGGCGCAGCGGCGAGGCGCCGGACTGCTGCTGCTGCTGCTGCTGCTGTGCCGCGCGGTGTCCCATGTGCACCATGAGGGCCGAGGACCCCGGGATGCCCTCCGGGTCCTGCCCGGCCTGCAGGATGTCTGCGATGCAAAACGAGGGCTTCTTCATCGTATCCAGGGCGAACCCGCCCGCACAATAAGCGGACCATAGACTAAAATTAGATGCGTAAAACGGATTCAGCCCAGCCGTATACATCCCTGAGCTTGTTTTTTTTCTCTTTACCTCGGTTCAGTGTTTGTTATAGAAACGACGATATGAGCGAAAAGACGAGAGCGAGAGGGAACAGGGAGAGAGGAACGAGAGGGTTGTACCGCGCTATCAGTTTCTGTTTAAGTGGTCCGTCCTCTTCTTCAAGTGCCAACCTTCGTTCTCCCAACTCTGAGATCCCGGCGCAGTAGTTCCACTCTCGAGTCCGTTTCTCTGACACTGATTGGTCGCTTGGTGTCCAATGAGTGTTTTGTATCGCGCCTATCACTCCCTCGCAATGTAGATGATGTGTAGCCTACACAGATGTCACTGAGCGTGACACTCAAGACCCATTCTGATCCCTAGACGAGGGATTGATCTGGCTCTATAAGCGAGGAGCGGGCAGCCCCCACCGTACCCTGCCTGACATCCATCCGCAACAATACGCCACGCCCCCACCCCCCTCCCCACGAGCACGCAGGCACAGAAACACGCAGCACGTTTAGCCACTGTATATTATAATGATGATGATAATTGTTGTGGTGTTAATATTATTAGACCAAATATTATTATGATTATTATGATCATTATTATTATTTATAGTAGTATAGAAGCGGTAAAGAGAAGTATAATCATTTTTTTAATCAATTTAATTTAAGAAGCATAGTGTGTGTGGCCTACATGTATTTTAACAACTTTTTACTATCACTAAATACAACCACGTATGTCCCTGAACTCAAGTGTGTAGTGTGTGTGTGTGTGTGTGTGTGTGTGTGTGTGTGTGTGTGCGTGTGTGTTCGTGCGCGCCCGCGATTGTCTTTTGTATTTAACAATAGGCCAACGAAACATTACAGAGTTAAATGTTGAAAAGAACAAAAAACCTGATTTTTAATGTGTTTTTAAAAACGGTATTATGTATTAATGTTCAGAGCGTTGAAAACATCCCGTCCAATCATCGGATATACCTCGACCTAGAGTTTATATTATGTTCATGTCATCCTGTTTTTGATGGGCTGTGACTCGTGTTAAATGAGCGGATATGGCTGGTAGATTTGTACTTAAAATAGAAAATGTTTTAGTATTCTAGGATACAGCAGAAATCCTTATTTCTTCCGGAGTTGAAGGGGGGAAACTTTATAATGAGTGTTAGAACTTCCTTTTTTTGCTATTTGTGCAACTTTATCTCGACTTGCAAGTTGCACCGTGACGCAAATCCGCCCCCATGCTCATAATAAACAGAGGAAACCTATTCCCTTCCACAACCAATCAGCCCAACAAAATTTACTGCAGGGGCCATACTTCATCCGAGGGGCCCCTCAAGATGTACCCGTTACCTCTTAGATAAGTCAGTAAGCGTTTAAATACACAGTGTTATGGGAATATATTGGCTGCTGACATCATGCTGTCATGTCAATAATAATGAATTTATTCAAGACAACAACAACAACAACAACAACAATAATAATTGATATGCTGCTTGATGGAAACAGATTAAAACATGTGTCTATTCTTTTACCTTCTGTCTTCTTTAGCATATTATTGACATCCTCTATAGTTGAACTGCAATACTTTAACGATTCTGCCAGAGGTTAAACGCAGTAAAGTACTCGACGTGACAACGAGCGCAGTTGCGCACGCACGCATAGTGCGCCATTGTGCGCATAGGATGCGTGCGTGCGTGCGCGTCTTTATTGTCATAAATCTCTGAGCGCTTGAATTGCATGTTTCTGGTTTACATTCAACATGCTCAAACAATGGCTTCAGACGCAGGCATTCATTAGTCTTGATTCATATTGCCGGAAGCCTCTATGACCCTGACCCTGCCTCCTATCATGGTGTTTTCGAGTGACACTTTTCCGGGTTAAAATTAGAAATGGGATACAACGGGTTTTTCTCTCGATCATATGCAGTCAAAACAATCCAGGGAAGAGGATGCAGGAGACACAGCGGGCCAGCACGACTGAGTTATTTCGCCCGAGTTATTTCAGGTGCTGATGAGGTTCTAGTGGGAAGATTTAACACACAGCGACACTTCTCACACACACAGACGCCCGGCCACATTCGTTCCCATAGTTTTCACAATCCGAGCGAGGTGGAAAAGTGCAGCCATCCAAAAGAAAAAGGTTATTTGTACGAATAAAAAGGTGTACCATTGTCTTTATTTTAGAGAAGCCACCATTTAACAGTATAACAAATGAATAATGATGTTGATAATAATAATAATAATAATAATAATAATAATAATAATAATGTAAATTCGAATTTATATATTTTTATATTTAAAGAAAAACCTGTGATGACACAAACATGTGTCTCTCTGCCGTTAGACTCCTCAAGGTTCACCAAAATATGTTAATCTCTCAAACCGATGGGCATCTTTAGCGAGGCTGAAGTCTAGAAGTGCATTAATATCATATTAGGCCTACAACATAGGGTAGGCCTATTTTAAGAATAACCCTGTTCAAGATTATTATAATTAGGCTTATATTGTTTATTTATTTATTAATTCGTTCATTCATCCCCAGACGTTTTCCTTATGAGCAGTAAGTCTTAAAACACTAAAAAAAATGAAGTTTGAAAATCGGTAAGAAATATAAAGGCTATGATTTGCTAACAATACTGTTAGCAATACAATACAAACAGTACTTTCTAATAGACCAACAACATTTACAAAACATGAGGACCTTTTTTGTGTGAAAACGAAAGGTATAATTAGACATGGGGTCACATCCCATAAACAACATGATTAGAACACAAAGCAGCGCTCGAGCGCCATTGTTGGGACTTGATTGCTCGCTGTGTGTTTTTCAGGAAGTCCTTATCAGGCTGTGGGTAGCTCAATGAGAAGGTTACCATATAAACCAGTAGCTGAATCAGAAGCAAGCGGACATTATGAAAAAAAAAATCCATTATTAAACTAAGAATTATTGTTGCTCCACTGTAAAAACTCGAGCCCAGGCCAACATGACTATTTCTGGCAATGTTTGCCTCAGGAAGGAACTTTCGCAGATTTAATGGGACCTGGGCCATTGTACACAGCCTTCTGTATGGCACACTGCCATCACATCCAGAGAGAGAGAGGGTGGGGGGAGAGGGAGAGAGAGAGAGCGCGAGAGAGAGAGAGAGAGAGAGAGAGAGAGAGAGAGAGAGAGAGAGAGAGAGAGAGTGAGTTCTGAGGAAAGGGTTTGAAGTCTATACAAGAACAAGATGTGGCACTATATGTGACCTCGGACCCATTCAAATCCATCCTTACTTATACCCTTCTCTCTTATTAATGGCTCGACAGTTCATCTATGTCACGATAAGTGTAGCCTAATGCGCACGGACAGTGCTCGACAATAGGTCTACTCATGTCCGAGCAGCTCCCCCCCGTGACGAATCGCTTATTTTTTCTGTTTACAGTTTAGCAACTACAACATCAGGATCCTCTATCAATTACATGCTGAGGGAGGGATGGCTCCTATAGCCTTACGCACCGGTGCGATAAAAGGCAAGGAAGGAGAGCCTCATTCTGATCTGCAAACTATTTTCCATTTCAAGTAGCATAAAAAATAATTACAAGAAGTATAATAAATGAGTCAATAGTACATGTAATGTTAACATGACGTCTCCCGGAGAGTGCATGATTAGAAAGATCTAATGTGGCCTACATCGTTTGGTAAGATTAACATGATTATGGTGACAGAGACATAAGCGGGTATATTAAACGTTATGGGGAGATGGAAAAACAAGTTCTTATAAGACTTTTGAGGAAGAGTTCATAGAAAGATCTTTTTCTGTTCCCGAAGTAACTCATATAGGACTATCCAAACAGCATTCTGCGTAAAGTCGTATAATAGACCTGCACACGTTCAAGAGCAATTTCTTTCCTCAAACCAAAGTAGGCCCACACAATATGGCCTGTAGCATTTTAATCTCAATGTCTGAGATGAACCCGATAATATGCGTCATCCCCATTCGTGGTCTGGTGATCTGCTCTTTGTTCTGGATAAAAGCAGGAGGCGCACTATGAAATACATTATATAGACATTACAGGGATCAACTAATCGCACTCACCTCCCCTTGCCCTCTATGTTCAACAACCTAAGTTGTTCATTTATGGAAACTTTTCGATATGACGGTAACTCACTGCCCTATGAGCGACCCATCTGTTTACATGAGAACTACCCGTAGATTAAAGCGTCTCTTGCGGGGCGGGTTTAGGGCCCTCCACAAGTCACCGGGCGCAGTGTACACACGGGTAAATCACATAAGCATTCCCGAGCACTTGCGCTGAATAGAAGGCGAGACTAATGGAAAGACAAAAGGTCATAATAACAAACTATTAGAGCCTACTGTTTTTTCTCCCGCAGCATGGCACGCTGCCACGACGGGCCCTTGTGTGAACGGGCCACATATCTGAACCCAATCCAGTAACCCACATGCAAATACTGGGAATAAAGAAATGAAATAACACTCTGGACCAAATGATTTAAAAGATTAAGGCTTTAAGGGCCCACCTTGTGGAGTGACCTACTACGGTTGGACCGAGCCGCGGCAGAGTAAAGGCCTTGACTCAGGCTCTGGGGCCAACAAGTTGTTTAGATCAACTTTCCGCCACTGACATAAAGCAGACTGACGCGCGTTGGAACTATTTGTTATGACCATGCGTAAGCCAAACCAATTAATTGTCATATTAACAAGCAGCTATGGAAAATGTGCAGGTTCGTGTAGTTCATCAGACATTGACTCCAAACATCACGCGTCTGGAGGCGCAAAGCGGTTTAAGGTCTGGCCGCCAGCCAGCCTCACATCTGAATCCGATGAAAATGTTTTGGGCAAACCATTGGACCAGTCCGCGTTCATTTAAATCTACATTGGATAACGATTAAGGTTAGGAAATTGCTGAACAGTATTCGTGTTTTATTGTTAGCCATGCACAAACTAGGCCTATATGAAAAGCGGTAACGAATACTCAAAATATCAGTGCACCAGTCTTCTCTCATAGACTTCTGGAAGTTAATCTTTCAGGCACCTAAAAGTAAATTGCAAATACAAACGAATTTAAATGGGCGAGATATTCTACAAGATGAAACAATAGTGTTCTGGACGCTGATCCAAAAGAGCTGTTCAGCCCAATTGGCCCACCTTAATTAGAGCGCTGATTCCCAACGGAGGCTGTTTGATAGCGAGGAGATGACAAATAGCTCCCAATAATGTGAACACAATTGTGTGTCTTTTTCATAAATAATTACGTGTTTCGTAAAAATTGCGTTCATTTAAAAACTCTCTGGTTTTATAATCTCCCTGCTGCTCCCTACGTGCACTACTCGCTCCGCCTGAGAGACTGGGGGTTCTGCTCAAACGAGTCGACCTTGACATTTTTTAGGGGTGTAAAGTATGGGAACCACTGACTTGACCGATACTTTTTATTGCATTATCAGCTATTTCAATTCCAAACTTACAATTATTATAATAAAAATAATAATGGTAATGATAGCCTATAGAAGGCATGTCATTTAATGACCTATTCCCATGTAATTACTCTATTTATTGTATAGGGATTTGGAAGGGACATGAACGGCGTATGGGTAAATAAGGCTATTTGGTTTTAAACAAAACCAATAAAGAGAGAGTGCTCTATTATAAGGATTTGGCGCAGAACACTCGTAAGCTTTATCTTTAAAGTAGACTAGACCTAAGTATTTCCAGTCCTATAAACCTGGGTTTCATTTCTGTTAGCATTTTCGGAGAAGGTTTGAGGTCATCTTCTTTCTTTTAACATAAGCATCTCCAACTGAAACCAAGCTCCTCACATTAGGCCTAACTATCATCTATCTTGTTTTCCAACAAACCCCTTTTCCCTAAAATAAAATATCAAATATTTTTTCTCGGAATTTCCTGCAGCTATATAAATCCAGTTTGAATTACATTTTTATAAATGCATGGATTAACGACAATAAATGCAATTTGTACCGTTGACAGCATGATTTGCGTGCGCATTCTTTTAACTTGTATTCATACACTGCCATCTAGCGGTAGGCCTACATTTAGGTGAGGTCGAACCCGTTCCTAACCGTTGTGTTATGAAGTTGTCTTAATGAACGTGGCCAAATATGGGCAAATAAGACAATATTTATTCACAGAAATTGATAAATTATTAGATCTAAAATTAGATATGTTTCCGGTCATTTTACCTTTGAGTCACATCCTCCAATTTGACTATTCACACAGAAGTGGCTCAAGATAGTAACTTGTTGAACGCATTGGGATGCATACGGAAACGTGATGTTGTGTCCTCCTTTCTCCCGAAGACAGAGCTGTTTAAATTGGCAAGTGTTGATCCCAAAGGATCGCATTATGCCCATGTCTTAACCTCTGACCTCTATTTAAGGCTATCTAAGATCATAAGAGAACATGTTGGGTTATTCGGCAGTGCCAACAGATGTAGGCTGAGACAGGCGATAATCGTCGACAGAGCCTGTACCTTTGAGTTCGGCTGACGGGCCTCAACTGGTTACTCGGAAGGCCTGCTTCATTCTACCGTTACTCACCCGCCTGCTCATTCACAGCCACATGTGAGTTGCTTTGGATACAATTATCTGCTAAATTACTAAATATGAATTTCGTTTTTGACTAGCATTAGCTTTTAGTGCATGCCGCTCTACATCGAGCAATATGATTATATAATATATAATATTATGAAACAAATTACATTTGTTTCACAAGATGGCACCCTGCGAAATCTTACGGAGTGAGGAGTTAGATACATGTTTTGGACGTAAATTTATGACTATTGAATGTGAATAATCTGGGTCTATTAACTCATACACATTCGTCCAATATACCTTATTTATGCATTATACATCATAAATCATGACCTGCCATATGTCCATCAAATAGGGTTGGATTAGTTATAAACTCTTCTACAGCAATAGGAAGGAAATTTCCCATGATCTCAATTATGGGAATATTACCCACCATGACCTCCAAGCATGCTGAACTGTGAAGTCAATGTGGACAAGTAATGTATGGATTCATTCTATAGACAGTTCTAATTTGCTATATTCTAAAAAAAAAAGATATGACTTAAGTAAGTCCAACCGGCAAAATTGACTACAAGGCCTTGAAATGAGTATTGAAATCCCTTTTTTCCCCCCACAACATTTTGCAGAAGATAATGTTTAATGAAACAACTGAGAAGGATAAGAAATTATTACATTTGAATTACTTAGGTACTAAGATAATGCTGATCACATTCTGTTGTCATTAGGAAAGACAAATATGAGCATTCAAAATATAAGGAATCGCAACAAGACATACAAGGCTTTTATCATAACTGTAGTAGGATTAAACATTTTTTTTTATTTAAATCAGAAGATACAATACAGCAAATGTTTTTCGAGAATACTGTGTAATGTCCAAAAAGTCTTTCTAAAAAGCCCTGACTGTAGCAGTCTAATCAAACAGGTCCCAGAAATTTCCCTTCAATAGAAATACAATAAGATAACAGGGTAAAAAATGAGTTACAATTACTTGTCATTTCTTAATGCATGCATGTCGTGGTTGACTTACCCGCCTGTAGGCCATCACATTCCCCTGCTCAAAAATACGTACTAAAATGTAGTTCAGCATTTTTTACGTACAAAAACAAACCAAACGAGTCGGTTGAAATCAGATACATTTCTTTCGTTATAATAACTATAACATAAAAGAACCCCAAGTGCATAAAAGACAACGCCGTCGGAAAACGCTGGTGTTCAGTCTGTGCCAGCCCATGAGGGATTAAGGGTCAGTCATCAGTCCCTTAACAGAGGTGTGTGTGCATCGGAGAAAGTGAAGGGGATATCTTCAAGGACTGTCGACCGCCTGCACCCTGGCCTCGGACAGTAGCCTCTCCCTCTCTCCGGCGGCCGCCTGCTCCTCTGCCTCGTGGTCCTGCACCCAGGCGGCGCAGTACGGGATCCTGGCCAGCAGGGGGCGGTGCAGGCCGTTGTAGAGCGCCGTGCCGGTCAGCAGCACCACGAAGCCCAGCACCTGCAGGCCGTGGAACTTCTCCCAGCCCAGCGCCAGGCTCACCGCCCAGATGACCAGCGTGCGCAGGCTGTCCAGCACCATGCGCGTGGTGGCGCTGATCTCCTTGGTGACGCTGATGCCGGCAAAGTTGAAGAAAGCGATGCTGACCGTGTTGCCCAGCAGCGCCACCAGGATGAGGGGCTTGAAGCCGATCTGGCAGAAGGCGTCCAGGGCGTCCTCCAGCACCTGCCGGGGGTTGCCGGTGAACTGGGCCGCCGGGATGAAGTACATTGGGATGAGCAGCAGCGTCAGCACGACGAAGCCAAACATGCCTGGACAGGAGGGCAGGGGAAGTCACCACATAGGACATGGCAGGAAGACAAGCCAACGATGAGGCTGGTGACATGGAGTCTGGCGCACCGGCAAAGTTGGCAGCAATGGACACATTCATATCACACACATTTAAAGTGCTTTGAGTGCTGTGAAAGCACTATGTTAATGCAAGGACACTTCATTTTATTGTTTCGCACGCACGCACACACCTGTTCACCGCACTAGTTCCACATTGTTTTAATGGAAAATGATTAAGTCTAGCAGCTTGTCATTATTTTCTTGTACAAACAGAATCTAGCTGGTTTGAGGGCATTATAGCATAGGAGCCTCGTGTGAATCTCCTCTACCTTCGTTCTCTGTCCTCTACTTCTCTTTTGAAATCAAAAAGCAGCAGATAAAATGGTTTCAGTGTGTTTGGGTGCAGTGGAACGGATGTGCTTTACCTTCAGTGCCCACGGCTTTGAGAGGGTGGACGTCGTGTTTATACACAAACTTCTCTTCCAGGACCATCTGCACAGCAACGATGACCTGAGCCATGATGATCAACAGGTCCCCTGCGAGACACACAAACAAACATAAGACATAACATAAAACAGATAAAACTGATATTCCTGACTCTTTACCTGCCATTAGTTTAATTGCACACCAATAAATACAGAAGCTGTTACTTTTGAAATCACGATACAGTCAAATCCTTCTCCAGGACGCAAAGCTGGAGACCACCTTTTCTTTGTCTTCCTTACCGGTGAGGATTTCACTGAGTTTGTGCTCCTTCTTGTCCTTGCTGATGAAGTCGGCCAGGCCCACCACCACCAGGCCCACGATGGTGGTGAGGATGCCCACCCACTGGCTGGGCTTCAGCCGGCGCCCCAGGAAGGCCACCGACAGCAGGCCTGTGAAGATGATGACCGCTCCTCGCAGCATCTGGAAGCTGGAGGCGCTCGTCATGCTGAGCGCTGGGGGGGGGAAAGGCGTGGAGCAAAGGGTTTTTTCCATGGCGAGCTCAATAGCAATGCCAATAGAACTGGCCATGGGGGGCCGATTTTCGAGGCTAGGATCTGTCTCGTTCCCTTTAGCTTAGAAAAACAGCACTCATTCAGTGAACAGACCTAGAATTTGTAGAATGTGTTTAAGATGACAAAGTCTCAGAGACCGCCAAGTTGTTTCTGAAGTACGTGTATAATTGTACATCCTCTTTCACTTTACCTAACCTCTGCACAATGCATGGCAAATGATACACTAAAAATGGATCATAGATATATCGCAGTACTTACGAAGGATCCAACTCTGACAGATGATTATAACCATAGTTATAACAACCTCAAAGATATTAACACCATTCCTCTTCTCTGGCCATGGAAGTTCAGCCCACAACGCAGTGAGAGAGAGCGAGAGTGGGTCGCGGAGAGCACTTACCGACATACATGATGGAGGTGGCCGTCATGTCGCACATGGCCGGCGCAAAGAAAAGCAGGGGGTTGAAGCTTTGGCCAGGGTTGAACGAGGGCTCTGGTCTGCGTTTGTCATGGCACAGCAAGATGTGGAAGACCAGCAGACAGCTGAACTCTCCCAGGAACATGCCCACTGCCTAGGCATAACATGAGAGGGACAGTTTGAATGAATGGATTCTAAAGTTTCATTGGAGATACAGACTCCTAGTTCTGACTGAAATGCATTTGTGGATACAGAAGCTTCAGAGCCTACTTTTATGGACAAAGTGACGAGAGTTCCGGTATAGTAAATAATCACAATTCATACCAAATAATTACGAACAATATGTCTAAACCATTACCACGTAACAAAACATTTGTTCCAATCATTTCTACGGCGCTAACAGTACCTGTACAAAAGGGTGATTGAATTTGTGTTCCTTATCGCCATGGCAGCCCTCTGCGCTGAACGTGTCAGCCCATCTGCGAGGCAAGGAGACAACCATCAATGCAATTGTGAATATTTTACATGATTAAGCCAAAATAATATATACTGCAAATTAAAACAAATGTCAAAAAATCGAAATCCACCCTTCTCAGAATGGTACTACATTTACTGAGTAATTCAATGTAGCTCAATAATTGACTTTTAGAGTCCAACAATCGGAGTAAGCATTTTGTGTGAATTTTGAGTGATCCTAAATGATGACACAGCTCTTCCTTGTCATGCCACATATTTTGACCTCAGCGGCAGTACTAAACAGAACTCGGGCTTGTAAAAAAAATCCTATAGGCCTAACGTCTAGATTAAGCGTCAGGGAGGTTGAATGGCCCCGAGTAGAACAGAAGTCTTCATTAGGACTGTGACCATTGAGCAGACCTCGAGTCTGGTTGGTTTCAGATGAACGCAATAAAACGTATGTGCTCCAGGTTTGGTGAGCCGTACTATACCCATGTTCTAACTTAACATTAAACGGTTTCCGGTGTTACGCCGAATCCTGCGTCCCACCGAAAAGTGTGACCCCAGGGGGCGCTGTTGCACGTTTTCGGCAACATGCACGTTTGCATTATAACAAAAACATAAATAAAACATAAGATCTCCCCCCACCGGTGGGTCTTTCTCTTCTTGACACTAGCATTAATTCTAAACAGCGTTTTTCACAGTAGCCTATAAAAGGAAATGCTCAAGGGTAAATCAGCGTAATTTAACACTGACTAGCTTTTTATGGGTAAAAAAGCAACAGTGAAGGTCCGTACTAAACGCCCTTTCATTTTATAGGTCTGTAAAATGCTAATCAAATCAAAACAAATGTATTTATTAAGCACCTTTAATAAAAAGGTAATTGGTTGGGGGGAGATCTTATGTTTTATTTATGTTTTTGTCATGCCTGTCTACACTTCAAACTCATATTGTTGCATATTGCAAAAAATATGCAACAGCGCCCCCTGGGGTCACACTTTTCGGTGGGTCGCAGAATTCGGTGTAACACTGGCTTCCAGTTCTGCTGACCATCAGGTCGTGCGAGATCAGACTTCAGTTATAGCAGAAGTGAAAGAAGACGTGACGAAGTTATTCGGCTTTAAAAAGAAAAAAGAAACATTGACAGACGTTTTATTTTTTGCTGTGCTGGCATAGGCTTGTAGCTCTAGGCATCCAATTGGATCAATGGAAACTAGGGACAGAGAGACTTTTACTATCATGTGCTTAAATAAGATAGGATTCCGATGTCTTAACACATTGTAGCACATCTTTAATTTTCATTGATTAATGTTTTCAGACATTCATTTTCATTATCTCGAAGACGAGACCTCACCGTCCCAACAAACAACATCGGGTTAACAGCGGTGGGAAACATCGCTTTGATTAGCGAGACATCACAAGTTTACGTGTTACATTTCAACAACGACTAACTAACATCTCACCGATCGTATCAACCCTAAACCATATAGTATATTATGAAATTCATCGTGAATCTATAGTTCATCTGTAGCTAGCGTCTAAAAGGTAAAGATCGCCAGCCTAGTTAGGCAAACACATCAGGCATTTTCCTGCGGTGCGTGTTGGAATGCAGCCCCGGTGAATACTTCATAAGTCAAGTGTGCTCTCTTCACATCTCAGCAGCCAGGACATCGGTCAACATGACGGGACAAACAACACCAGAGACCCCCTGTTTATCAATCAACCATACTCACTTTGCCGAAAGCGTGTTGAGAGAGCCCGTGGTGAGCATGAGTCCCGCAAGGAACAGCTGATACTTGGTCCAAGCCATTTTAGACGTGTGAGTGGGTTACACCAAAAGTAGTGAGGAATCAATGAATTGACCTTATTTGTTCAGCAACACAACTACATCACGTGGCACTGGTCACCTGACCGCCACCCTCCCAATGACATCAGCGCTGGGACTTTAATGCAGTGGAACAGTAGGGGGCGTTAGAGACCGAGACTGATGCAGTCGATGTCTTGCTTCCTCATTTGTCATCACAATGTTATCTTAATCGTGTTCTCCATTTGCTATTAATATATGAAGAGTTTAGATGCAAAAGCCTCTAAGTCCGTCTGACCCCTTTTCTTCTAAATTACCATTTTTTATCAGGCTTCTATGTTCAAGTTCTGTCATTTTATTTTAAAGGCAATTATAAGGTTATTAGTTATTGAATAAAACATTTTTTTTCAAAAATGTAACTTTTTTTCTTTTTGTTTTTTTGACCAAATTAAATTATCTTTTGCGTCAAAACCAGCTAAATTCACAGGTACTTTTTTGGCAAAAACCTCTAAATCCACTTCTTTGGTAAAAAAAAAAAGTAGTAAAATCACTTAAGATGCATCAAAAACACTGAAAATGGTGAAAGCTAACACAATCAACAAGAAATTAAACATTTCTAAGGGGGTTTGGTGCGTGTG
Source organism: Pollachius pollachius (assembly GCF_949987615.1). Classification (NCBI taxonomy): domain Eukaryota; kingdom Metazoa; phylum Chordata; class Actinopteri; order Gadiformes; family Gadidae; genus Pollachius; species Pollachius pollachius. Next base: position 11,176,210 of record NC_136949.1, on the reverse strand, counting down.
GATGGGGGGGTGGGAGTCGTGTAGAACATCCATATTATTGATATCCATGTTCCATACTAATTTTCGGATGAAACCTGCAGTCATGTACTAGTCCTAACCCATTTCTCTGCAGTCACTAAACAAAGGCAAAAGGCCCCAATATATAATAATAATAATACTAATAATACTAATAATAATAATAATAATAATAATAATAATAATAATAATAATAATAATAATAAAGAAACAGTCACAAAGCATAACTTTAATGGCACAAAATGCCAACACATTTATTTTAACAATAACAGAAAAAATATACAGAAAAATATATCAAATTATAATATAAAAATAGGAGGTAGAAATTAATATTTTTTTCGGCCGTTTTTTCGCCTTTTTTTCCGGCCATTAGCTGTCACAAGGACAGGTTCGTCCATTTCGTCAAAATTCATGATCATCAAAATCCAAATAGAATCGCTAAAGAATATAAACGTAAATGTACTGTGTTGTTGATATCTGACAGCTGTCCAAAAAGCCGGCTCCTCAGCGCGCCGCCATTTTGAAGTCACATGTTTCCATGTTGCGTTGTGATTTGTTCTAAGAACGTAGAGGCTTTTGTTGACAAAGGGAAGTGGTGTTTAGAGGTTTTTGCCTACAAATGGAGATTTCAGACCAGGAAAAGAGTGGTATATAGCGGGTTTTGACACGAAATTATTTGATTAACGTATACAACGTGCGGAGAGCATTCACTCAATGTCTTTATCTCATTTTTGACGGAGGTGGCGTTTAGAGGCTTTTGCATCTGAACTCTTCATATATACACTTGTTTGATTCCTGTTGGTCTTGTACTTTAATTGATAATCATTGCAACTTCTTAAGACGTGGCCAAAACTTATTATATTGTATTTCACTTACTTTGAACGTTCCAACTTAATTTATGTGTTTGAGAAATGCAATCCTTGTTGTGGTTAAATGTATATCCCATCGTTATTACATTACGTTTTATAATCATTCAGGCCACAATCAAGAATGTTCTTTATTTGGAAAATGTAGGCCAATTTTCTTGAAAATGCCTGCCAGATAAAGGTTCAGAGTAAACATCTGAGGAAAACATTTCAGCGAAGTCTTTCTGGGGTTGAGGGTGTGTGTGTTGCAATAGCAGCCCACTAGATGTCTCAGTGTGTTCTACTCGTGAATGACCTTTCTGTTAAGTCTGAAGTGGCATGTAGGCTATGTCCTTTAAAACTAGCTTGAAATACAGTAAACCTGTTGACTGCCCCTGCATGTTCTCAATCAATTTGTTGCAAATCGACAAATGGATTTAATCAGCTGTGACAGCCAGCCAGCCAGAGTGGACAGTGTGCAGTGTGCTCCCAGTCCCGATAACGAGTGGAATGAGTGGAAAAGAGGGATGTAGACTAGTTCTAAATAGGAATATCCTACTTGAATGTGTCCTCATGTCGTATCATTTATGTCAAGCCTGTCTGATACCTCCTAATCTTTAACTGATGTTCTCTCGACTTCCACACGTGTCTAAGGATGTGTGTCTTCTGTCCTGATTTTCTACATCTTTCCGTCCAACCTCATGATTTGTTCATTGTATCATATACGGAACAGGGCACCCGGTGTCATCATGAATCAGTAGCAGAGGGGGTTGTGATCATGGTTATGCAACAGCTCTGGCTGGGCTCTTCCGAGTGGCCCCCTGTACCAGCTGGGGCTGCCCCTGCAGAGTGATAAGGGGGGGGGGGGGGGGGTCTGGCCCTAGTGAACTAGAAGCGGGCTGCCAACGCCCTCCATTTGTGAGGAATTCTTATGAACTCATTCTTCTTCCGGTGGGGACTTAATGGGGCAATGTGCAATGGTTCCCCGAAGTATGGAATATTACTGACATAATTCAAAAGGCCTCTACCCAGACACTATACTATATCATTTTTTTGGTTTTGTTTTGTTTTGGTAATTTTATTCGTTTATTTTTGTCAGACATTTTCAATTTACAACAGAAATGGCTTAAGTGCCTCTCTCTTTACCCCATGTACAATACAAACATGATTGAACCCTCAACTTGGGAACCACCACATGCTTTCATCAATCCAGACCGTTGAGGAATTACTTTTTGTATTGCCACCTTGTGCCAAATTTATAACCAACAATTTGTGGTCATTTAAACTGTCAACTCTCATGTTGCTTGTTCAAGCAGTGAGTTCTCCAATATCTAGACTAGGAGTGTGTGTGTGTGTGTGTGTGTGTGTGTGTGTGTGTGTGTGTGTGTGTGTGTGTGTGTGTGTGTGTGTGTGTGTGTGTGTGTGTGTGTGTTTGGGGGGGGGGGGCACATCTTCCTTACAGATTCCCTTTAAGGACACCTAATCATAAGTGACACTAGTGGCAGCAGCGCTGCAGATTTGATGCTAATCGAGGCTGAAGTCGGAAACATTTCTGAGCCTGTCACTGGCTCTCTCAAGTGAAAGGACCCAATCGCTATCCTCTAATAGTTGTAACTTCACCGGCTACAGTAGCGGAGTGGGAAGCTAATGGAACTTATCCGGTATGCAACTTTGTGCAGAAATATGCTAGTCTTTGAACTAAATGAAACCCAGAATTGGGAGTTGTGTGAGATGGCGGGTGTGTGTCATACTCATGGTGGTCCGAACCCCCCCACCCATCCCTTAACCACATGAAGCTTATGGGCCCCTGATTGTACAAAGACCAAGGTCGATCAAAATAAACCTTTAGTCAACTTTGCATAATGGGACCTTAAAGTGTGAATGTTAAAGGAGAAATCCGGTGTAAAATGGATTTGGGATATGTTTGGTATGATAACGAGTTGGAATGTTAGTTTTGGAGCAAAAAAGCGCATATAGACGCATTCTTCAGTTGGCTGTTTTTAGCCGAATCTATCAAAACGCTATAAACTTGGAATGATAGGGGCATGTGTGATGGTAAAATCTAAATCGCTATTTCAAACCACTTAAAAGGCTAGAAGTAGCACGACACTTCTTTGGTAGTAAAATAAGGGTCTTAAAGGTCCCATGGCATGCTACTTTATGGATGCTTTAATATAGATATTAGTAGGCCCCAAACACAGTATTTGAAGACGTTCCCGAAATTCAGCCGTGGTGAAGAATTACAGCGTCTACGAGCTTTCCCCAAATGCACCGTTTCGGTGTCTGTAGCTTTAATGCAAATGAGGAGGAGAGAGGCGGGTCAAGGAGAAGGGTGGGGGTGTGGCCCTGAGCAGCTTGCAGCCACGGTACCATGCGCTCTGTTTACAGTGGATGTATCGCAATGGCGAGGCGCACACAGCCTTTAGCCATGTTCTGTAAATATTCTAGAACACACGGGAGTCCTGGAGCTCTATATCTAAATAATATCATATTATACATAGATATCTATATCATATAATATATATTATCACGGCCAAAAGCTATGTGAGCCACCAGACAATATTATGAATCTCAAACGACCGCGTCGTGTTCTCCGACATCCCTGGTTCTTCCACGTCCACATCAATCTAAAGTAGACTGAACCACGATTGTTGACCGCGGTTGTCTCTCGCCAGAGCCTCGCTGCCGAGGGACCACCGCCTCGCCCCGCCTCCATTTTACACCAGATTTCTCATTTAACCGAAGATTTGTTTCCTAGAGAAATATTATTGGAAATGACAACAAACGGACAAAAAAATAAGTACTCATTATTGCATTTTTATTTTTTATGTAAATATTGTAGAAATAAGCAGATATGCGAAATCCACCAAATTCCCTAATATACATTACTTTGTGCTTTCCACCCTTTTTATTGTGATTTGAAGTAATGATGGATTGATCGATTGCCATTGTTGTTTCTATAGACATATTTATAAAATAAATCACTTTTCACTTCATGGCAAATTAATCCCATAGTGCCAATTGATTTCTTCTCTTTTATACCAAAAGTTTTGCATGTTCATCAGTATGGTTTCACTGGCTGTAAACAAAAGGTCCTAAAGGACTCAAAGTGAAAGCTATTTTTAGCTGTAACAACAGTGTTCAAGTTCCAAGGGTGACACATGACAGAGAATCCCTAAAGCTTTGTCTGATCATAGGGGAGACGGGGCTCCGTCCTTTTGTATTCACTGCAGTGTAATATGAACTGATAGAAAGAATTCGAAGGACAAGATGATCTGTATTGCGATTGTGTTGTCGAAAACTACATAAAAAACAATCACCTGACGAGTTTGACTTCAAAGTGAACAAATGAGGTTTCAAAACATGTTTCATATTTCATTTCATTTGTTTTAAAAAATGTATCTGAAGTTAAAGTAGTAGTAGGTCTAAATCCATTAATCATGTCCTTCCAGGTGTGTAGTACAATGTGTTTTATGTCCATGGCCTATCTGTATCAGTCCAAAATGCCTTCTTTCTTTCAATTGTTCTGCACTTTGCTAAATTGGCTGAGCAAAAACAGCATAATGTTTATACTAGGATCATGTCGACATAAAGTATAGACTTAAGGCTAATCTAACTGGCACGAAACAGAAAAACGCAACCTCAACAGACAATGAGGAAACGACAATCTAAAAGCCGTTTCCAATGTGAGGGTTAGGGTTAGTGACTGCCTTGTTAATACTCTAGTCAGTATACCAGAATGGTGCAAAGGGCGTGCATGATAGCCATCTTCTCATAGACCTAAACATAACCCCACTTGCTGGAATCTGCTATAAGAATACACTTGTTGTGCCAGAGACCACAGTCAAGACCTTCCAGCTGATTCTTTATTCGGTGTGCACTTACTAGTGCAGAAGAACATTTCTGCTAGCGCCAAAAGCTTGTTTTGATCATTAAACTGCCCTCCCAGCTGAGTCCATGCAAGCAGAAAGGCTACGTGTGTATGTGTGTGTGTGTGTGTGTGTGTGTGTGTGTGTGTGTGTGTGTGTGTGTGTGTGTGTGTGTGTGTGTAGATGTGAATTTGTGCGTACACACACATGTTCATGTGAGTGTTTCTGTGTGATTGTTTGCGCACGCATTTCTTTGGGAGAGTCGGTATGCATATAGTATCTGTAAGTGTGTCAGTGTGATTGTGATGCACATGCGTGTATGTCTGTGTGTGTTTGTGTGAGTGTGTGTGCCTGTGTTTGTGTGTGTGTGCGCGTGCGTGTGTGTAATAAGACTGAGTCTTCAGTCTACAGCAGAGCCGGGGGGGTCACAGTTATGCAACGCCACCAATGTCAGAGAGTCAGTTTAACGAGTGATCCCTTGGATCTGTGCTGTTGCACCAACATTCACTGACTTGAGGAGGACCAACATTGTCCTCCCCATGTCACTTAAAGCGATCACATCACTGCTCATTCGTAACGCCTGCGTCAGCCACCCCTCCACCAGCATGCCTGCATGCAAGTGAACTCGGTGGAGGAGTGGCCAAGTGTAAAAGTATGTTGGCATGGGTCTAAAGAATCAAAAACATTCCATAAATCTTGGTCCATTGCAGGAGGCGTGTAGTGCACAGCCGTACACAGATACGAACCGAAGCACAACCCTCTGGTCCTCATTTACATACAAGCGGCGACCAGTGCATCCCTCATATTGGCTGCGATCCACATTTGGACACTTCTAAAATGGCCCCCACAGGACACGGAGGTTGATGAGAAACAGAAGTGTTGTGCTGAGTTGAAGTGTCCTTTTGGCTCTCTGTGTCGACAGCCCTAAAAGTGTGAGCTGTGGAGTACGCCCATCTGAAGGCACTATCCCTCTGCCATAATCGTTTCAGAACTCGGGATTTACATGTTGTGAGTTTCTCTTCTTAATTTACTTTGAGGAAAAACAAACAGCGTTTCAACGTAACATACAACATCCAAAATATGAGGACACTGTTTGCGGGAAAGCAAACAGACGTTTCCCCTGCCTCTGTGATGAATAGCCTTGAAAAAAAGGCCATTAATGAATTTCCCTTCGCCTGCGAGATAAAGGCCCCTGAACAGCCAGAAATATTTGCGGTTTCCTGTGGAAAAATTAGTCGGCTTCAATGGAACAGAGATGCAACCAAATACCACTGGTTCTGAGAATGGAGGAGCCGGCAAACGATTAGAATGATGCTGGCTCCAACTAATAGATCACCACACAAAGCTCATTCACCGTCATCCCTGCTCACTTTGATTCATTAAAAAACCCATACATGGTCTGCCAACCCTCAAAGGGACTTGCTCAGGGATAATCCTCTGGAATTAATGACAGTGGATTGTAAAAGTGGCCAATCTCAGGAAGACAAAATAATGTGTTGGCGATCGAGGAAGGGAAGGTGGAGGAAAGTGGGTGGAGAGGTGGAAATTAGTCTGGCGTGTTAGTAAATGTCAGCCACACAGTTTTAAGACAGACTGATGATACTCTTCGAAAAGGAAACCAAAAGCAATATTATATTAATTGCTTTAATTTTCACTCCTCACACGTCACCTTGCCTTACGACGTTGTGAAAGCATACATTCATGCTGTAAAGTCTATATAGTTACGAAATGCTGTATTGTATTAGGTTAAGTATCGTTGACTTTAAAGGAATCTTAATCTCCTGAGAAGAAAGAACATTTCACGTTGGTGAACCCAAATTCATTAACCTCCTTTACTCATAGGACATGAAAAGAGTTATATTCTTGTAGATGTCAACACTTCCCTTGAAGAAGAGGTCACACGCCTTTCAGGGCATTCTACTCCAAGATTATATCGTATCATATCATATCATATTTTGGCTCCTATTTTCCATTTGTTTCGGCCCTTCAGAATTTAATTGGATCGTGCAAAGGAGACAAACCCGCAGGCCAACTTTATGGGAGTTAACTGTTGAAAGAACAACGACTTCCCCTCGAAAGTCCATCGTGCAGAAATTCCACAGTCGAGTTTGTCCCTGAGGGCGATGTGAAGAGACAGGTGACGTCAAGACAGTGATGAGCTGCGACAGCTCACATCCATACCTTAGGAAGACAGCCCTATACAGGAAACGTGATTCATCGTCCGGAATGGAAGTTTAGACAAGATGAGAGATATGCAAGGTGAAGCGACATGTACATTAGTACATTCAAGTAGGGTGAAGGCTATGTGTGCGTTCAAGAGGTGAAGGAGAGGGGCTCATGCATGTTATGTAATAAAGATCAGAACAAGAATGAGAAAACTGGGATCACACCTGTCATGACATGGTTACATTACAATGGTACGAGGGATTTTTTCTCTACCGTATATTAGATACATTAGAAAATGGGTAGACAGAGAAGCAAAAGTATGTCACTAAAAGGCCAGGGGGAATTGTTTTTACCTTTTTTCTTTAGTTTCATTCATTGTAATAACAATTCTTCAAAATGTTCTCAAAGGATTCATGCAACATACTGCATTTCATAGCATGGGGTTAGGGAAAGGGTAGCTCTAACTCTTTTTTAAGAAACAGCTTGGAAAATAAATGAATAATTACCTGATATAAATGAACAGCAGTATAAATATTGTACTGTATCGCTGCACTTATTCTCAATAAATGACAATCTGTATGTCTACATTTATTTACATATTTATATACAGACACTAATATAGCAGGGTCTGCACCATTTATGTAACCATAAATGAATGTTTTAAGTTAACACATAACATTAAGTGTACAGTGAGTAACCATAAATCAATATAAGTTAATGCAATACGCCTTATTATATAGCATAATTGTAGGGGTTGAGGTCAGTAGGCGTGAATACCTCAGTTTATATAAACAACTTTATCTTTTTTTAACATGAACTTCATTAGAAGACCATTAGTTCACTGTTCATTAAATGTTAGTTAAAGTTGCAATACATAATTTTTCAACTAACTCGTAGCTTAAAGTTACCTGTTAATATCTGTAATCAATGTGGATACAGTGATTTTAATAATGTTAAAAATAAAATCCCATCCTATAACCGATATATTCCTCAAATAAAATATGCTCTGCTAGTTTACAGTTATTAGTTATATTACAATTAGTACTATGGTACTAATAAAAATGTTTGTGTCTGTCATGGTAGTGTTTTCTCTGGAGTATTAAAGCCAGGGTACGAGTGTAGGGTTAGCAACTCCCTAGTGAAATGAAATGAAATGATTTGATGGCCTAGCATTTCGTCTACCTACAAGTCGACTAACTTCATTCGCTCTACTCGTCTAATCTGTCTGCATGACCGGAGTCTACCACAAAGCTAGACTGGGTTCGCCGAATTGCCTACACTAGCTAGGATTTTGTTGGTTTAACTTGGAGGGCTGTCAGACTGTGAATATAATCCTTTATATTCACATTAATACAGCAGAGAGCCACACTAGAGAATATGCTGAAACACAGCCTTTCAGCTGATAAGCTAATAACTCAGAGGTGCCTATTATTTAGATGAACAGACTTTAATATGATGGAAGAGGATGGAACTATAAGCCCGGAAAAGTATAAATTGATGTATCATTCCCAAAATTCTCTTTAAGATTAAAAGGTGTTCATGCTAACCCTCTGTTGAATTGCATTGTGTCCTGTCTGAGTAGATGACATTATCTATAATCATTACATATCTTGTACTTTTCACAAACCGTTTATACACCGAAAACAAAGCAGGATTTGGGTAGTTATTTTTATTTTGAATACCTGATTACAAAATTAAATATGGTTATGAATAATATGCGATTTGAGTTTTCGGTGAGCAAAGGTATTTTAAATATGTTAGTTTGATATTGCTTTGGTTACAGTGAAATACAAAAAAACATTAAAGCGCTTTGAAGCTAAATATACAAATGTCTGTGGTGGCCAAATCAGTACCAGCAGAAAAATAGGCAAATTAAGTAAAAAAAAGAAAAAGAAATGTATTTTGGAAAGATGGAGGATTCTGAGGGTAGAGAATGGGGTAAAATTCTGCAAAGTAGCTATAACCTACTACTTGTTTAAGTGTTTAAGTTGGGTTGTGTTTTTAGTCTGTAAATGGAAGTCAAATGTTAGCTTCAGCAACATGCTATTTAACCCAGTGAACATTTTGGAGTGTACAGGTATTGCCCCAATTTGAGCTATCACAAATAGCAAAAATTATAAATGGCTGATCAGAAAAACATTGCTTGGTCTGAAGGTGGAATAAAAGTATGAATTAATAACTAAACAATCAAATGACTGAAGGTGTGGTTTTAAATTGAGGTGTATTGCATTTCTTTTAAATAAAGTGGACAGAAATTTTCAAAAATATTCCCGCATCATCTCTCCTTCAATAATCTCTTGAACATATTTCTACACCTTTCTTCATTCTTGTACGGAAAACAGTTTCATAAAGTACCAGAGCAAAAGCTGATGCATAAAATGTGTGCCATTATGGGTGTATTCTTATTACTGAGGTATGCTTCTGTACTAACTCTCAGGTCATTCATGATTTAGTTAAGACAACTGAGAGGGACAACAACAAGATAAAGAATTCAGTTTGGGGCACATGCATTTATAACAACAACAACAACAAAAGATACATGAAACACATAAAATCAACAAAAGAAACCTGAAAAAAAAGTGTTCAATTTCTCTTGCATTGATATTCCAATGCATTAATGGTTGTACAACAACTTTAAAGTGCAGCAGTGAAAAGATAAGACTGAAGTTCACAAAGTGAGCCACATGCTCTGTTAAACTATTTGAATGTAGCTGTGCAATATGAAAATGATGACAAACAGTGACGCAAATTACATACAATTTCATATAGAGACAGAAACATTTACAAAAAGATGTCATTAGAATGGTCTGTACAAAATATAACATTGAGAATTCCTTGTTTCTTTTTTGAAATGTCCTTCACAAGTCAATTTATTCAATATCCGACCAATTTTATTGAAATGATTGTCCAAGTCATATTTCCAAATTGTATCTCTTGAAAAACAAAAGAGCTTAAAATAATTTGATTTCAAACTGATCTTTAAAACACAGGTGAAGAGACAGATAGTACACAGCTGCTATTTATAGATTCATTTATTTGGAAAAGGTAGCATATATCATATTTCACCAACAAATTTGTCAAATAAAAAAGGTATATATATGCTCTATATATACTATATATATATATATATATGTCCCTCTGTCAGTGAATATTTTGTCTCACAGTGTAGTGTCTTTATATTTTTTGGAATATTATTTTGTATCTAGTTCAGGTGCAGGACCTTGTTATTCCCTGCTTTCAGACATTGAGCCATAAATGCACGTACCTTTCTCAGCAACCAGCTGAGATATTCAACCAGTTCACGAGGGTACGTGCCTATGAGCCAATGGATATCGTCAAAAGTCTGGAGGTGTCGTTGTAGTGCAGTGTACGGCAGCAGGTGCCCTGACTCCATGCTACCAGAGAGAGGCAAACATCTCATCCACTGGGTCCCTTTGACAACCGGAGCTGTGCGTTCGCAAGCGGCACACACCCCAACCCCAGTAGCCCTGGCTGGACCTATTGGTACATCGTCCCGGCGCATTAAAACCAGCCTGAGACTCTAACGTGGCGGACCACAGCCAGACATCGATGGACCTCCAGGCCCCCTAGATGGAGCTGCGGCGCTTGGCGAGTCCCCTGTAGGTGTTGATGCTGTGCAGCCCCGTGGACACAGAGCTGATGCCCGAGTGCTGGTGCATGCTGCACACGCACCCGTTGGAGTGCAGGGGGTTTGAGAAGGCCTCGCCCTGCTCCATGTAGGCGTCCGACGAGGACAGGTCCCGGGGGATGATCATGGGGATGGAGTACTGCAGCTTCTCCCTGCTCTTGTACCACAGGCAGGAGCACATGGACTGGAAGTGGAGCACCTCTGCGTACATGTTGCGCAGACCCCGGCTCGCCGGCCCTCCACTGCTGCTCCCCATGCCGCCGCCGCCGCCGCCGCCGCCGCCGCCGCCGCCGCCGCCGCCGCTCCCCCCGGCGCAACCGGACGGCGTGGAGGAGCAGGAGGCGCCGTCCACCACGCAGTGGAGCCGCTCGCCCGCCTGGCCGTTGACGGCGGCCAGGAGCGCCCGCTGCTCGGCGTCCCGCCGCTCGTCCTCGGCGTTCATGGTCATGAAGCGCAGCACCACCAGGTTGAGGAAGGCCCCGATGACCGTCAGGCCCGTGAGGATGTAGATGAAGCTGAAGGCCACGTACTCGGGCTTCTTCTGCAGCGCCTCGTCCTTCTGCAGGGCCACGTAGTCGCCGAAGCCGATGGTGGTGAGCGTGATGAAGCAGTAGTAGTAGGCGTGGAAGAAGCTCCAGCCCTCGAACTGCGAGAAGGCCAGGGCGCCCACGCACAGGGTGCTCATGCAGGACACGAAGCCGATGATCACCATGTTGACCATGGACACCTCCGTGCGCCGCATGCCCATGCACTTCTTGAGGCGGTGCAGCAGGTAGCGGACCAGGGTGTTGATGCGCTCGCCCAGGCTCTGGAACATGACCAGGGTGAGGGGGATGCCCAGCAGGGCGTAGGCCATGCAAAACGCCTTCCCGCCGTCGGTGCTGGGTGCAGCATGGCCGTAGCCTGGGGGGGGGGGGGGGGGGAGAGAGAGAGGCACACGCACAGAGGTGAGTGGTAAGTGGGACAGACCCGGGTAACGTCTGCGGATGATCCAGTGTGTGGGCTTCAATAATGATGAAGAAATAAGGAGTCGAGACAAATTGCTTAGCCTTCACATTTCAGTATTTTCTGTGTTTTAGAAACAGTCATAATATTTCTTTAATAAAAACGGCTTTCTTTGGTGGAAAGATGGTGAATAATTAATGGACATTTGGTCTCTGTGGGGCTGGCTTGAGCCATTGAGGACATTTGCCTCTAATTATTCTCCCTGCATTTTTCCTATTCAGAAGAAAATGAGCCCAACACACTGCGCTGCTGTTAGTGTTTATGCAGCCAAATACAACCACGCTTTCATCTGCATTTATTAATATGAGCAAACAGGACAGCTTTACATGGAGGCTTTCTACTCCTTTAATGCAACAAAAGAATAGTTATCCAAAAATACAGACAAACTCCAACAATGAATTATGGGTCATTATCCTATCATACTAAGCTACCATTGGGGTGAGCTGCCTGTCATTGGGGTTTACATTTTGCTTCAAACATGGTCTTGTAAAAAGCCTGCTGAAAGTTTATGTAATCTGGGATCTGGAGAGATGAACGGTGGATTATTGAAGGACAAAGTGTCTCTCTCAGAGTTTTTGCCAGTGGCAACTTCACAAATACAGTGTGGCTTTGGTCTGTCACGTTGACCCTGTTCCCAAAACACTGCAGTGGAGGGATTAGCGCAGCTCTCAAAGTGTGTTTTCAGGTAAAGTGTCAACATTAAATTCCTAATTGAGTTTCCTTGGTGCTATTGCTGTGTGTTATGAAATGGAAAAACCCTCTATGGGCGGATATGGTCTAACGCGGCGGGTCGTGTTTCAAACACGGCAGAGATACGGCCGCCCTGATAAGGCGAATGAAAAAAAAACAACTTCATTTTTCCCTTGTGCTTGATTTAATTTCTCTCTGACACCGCACTGCTCGGTTCGGCCATTTGTCTGTCTGGGGACGGGTTTTGTTTCAAGCTCTGCCAATAGTGCCGCCAAACTAATGACCATTTAAAAATGAAACATAGCCCAAGTCAGCCAGGAAACATGTGCTTGGCTTCGTGCACCTCTTGAAAAAGGGGCGATCATTTACTCCTTTGACTTTATCCTCTCTTTAATCATTCATCTCTACTCGTTACTTCTCATGCTTTTCTCTCTACTTTCTCCTCTCCTGCTGTTGTGATGACTGTTGTTAATATTGTCCCATTGCCAAGCTGGCCATGGCTGTGAGGATTTCTTAGCCAGGGTGAAAATAAGCTAATTGCCCTGTAGCAGAAAATGGCTATCAGTTGCGTATGTTAAATTTCTCACTATTTCCCAGCTGATCAATTATTTATTTTCTCATTTCATGTGATTATGCAGAATTGCTAAACAGCCACCTTTTCTTCCAGGTCTAGACTACCCAGAATCCTTCAGCCTATATTTGTCTTTGAAAAGGGCGAAAATCCCTCCTCAGCCATTACCCTGCTCCTTATATTACAGCTCTATGAATGTTAATGCGCTCTATGGCTCACATATAATAGAAAATAGCAAAGTCGCAATTATATCCAAGGCAAATTTGCAAGCCTGCCCCAATGTGAAAGGGAATACATTTAAACCTAATGAGAAATGTGTCACAATTCAGCGTGTTGCCATTGTATTCGACATGCATCTTGGTTGCATAATATTATGTTAGTAGAGACAGATTCTCAATGTGTGTGTGTGTGTGTGTGTGTGTGTGTGTGTGTGTGTGTGTGTGAGGGGGGGGGGGGGGGGGGGGTACTTGATCGTAAGAGGGAAAATCCTTTTCAAACCCATCATTACCATTTTAAATGTTGTATTTTCCAGTCGAATTAACAATCTGCATCGTTTCCCGGAGCCGTCCACATACGATGACTAGAAAGACAACAGCCCATGATAAAGATAATAGGTTTGGGTAATAGCTTTGAGATTACGTCAGTCGGGGCCACAGTGGCCGTATCAGCTGCATCCATCTCGTGATGTGTTGGATAAATATTGACATTCGCATTTTGGGTCCTTTTGTCTCAAGCTGCCAGTGGATCCAGGTAAACATGAGAGCCGCAGGCTGCCTTAGAAACCAGCCCCTGTCACGACACGGTCAGGGACCGCCATGACCGCGGAGCCGTTAGCGAGCGCGGGGCTCGTGGCTAACTGCTGACAGTACGCAGGGGGCTGAAGGTGCCGGTGTCAGCAGTGTCGTGGGCGAGAGCTGCTACTTCTACGTTTAGCACCGCCGTTCTGCTGGTCACGTGATCCTGGGCTTGAAGGAGATGTCGTGTGAAAGGGCGTCGTGTGGCAGCGTGCGTGTGTTTGTGCAAGTGTGTGTGTGTGTGTGTGTGTGTGTGTGTGTGTGTGTGTGTGTGTACGTGTGTGTTTGTGTGTATATGTGTGTCTAGCACGTGGGGAACGCCACCAGCGTTGTTGTTGTTTTATCCCCGCTGTCGAGATGGATTATTTTGCTTGTTCTTACAGTTAAGAGCTACAGTAGAGCTCGCTTTTCTCGTTTTTTCGAGAAACGTCCTCTTATTCGTACACTGATTTAAAGAATGTGTAAAAACAATACTTTGACTACTCAACAATCTCTACAGTGAAAGTCAACCTCGGTCAAACCTTTTTTGATAGATTTATTTTCGGGGCTGATGATAAATATGTCCAAAAGAAAGAAACAGCAAACCAAGGCTAATTGTGTCCTAACTTCATTCCGCAATTATCATGGGAAAGAAAATATGTGTATCCTCTGATAAGCGATAAAAGCCTTTTTCTAAAAGAGCCATTAGCCATAAACTAATGAGGATTGAGTGTAATAAAGGTCAACAGAACACAGGTGCACCCTCTCCTTCACCCCCCCCCCCCCCCCCCCCCCCCAGCAACACCACAACCTCTCATTATCGAATCACAATTCACAACAATATGATTCCAGCCAATGCCTGGAGCCACAGATCGGTGCAGATATCATCGTAAAAAAAAAGAGAAAACCTTTCCTTATCTCCATGAAAAGCAGATAAGTGCTGTTGATATAGTTTCATTGGAGAAAACACACACACACACACATACACACACACACACACACACACACACACACACTACAGGCGACCGGTTTCACAGAGCTGACCCCAGGCCACGTAACGACTTGTTACACAATAATTGCGCAGCATGAATAATTTCACAGGGTTTTAATCGCCTCCTCATGTTGATTTCACCTGTCAGGAGCTCGAGTTTATTCAGCCCTGCGTCGTATTAACCGCCGCCCCCCCCAACTGAATCCAATGTGGTCCAAATTAAATCCACTGTGTATTCTCGTCGCACGATACAAATGATGATGAAATATTGGTGCCGGGGCTGTGTCTGTTCCCCTGGGTGCTGGTCACTGTCTGAAGATGAGTATGTACGAAAGGTGGGCGACTCAAGCTGCCCCTCCCCGCTCCCTGTGATGTCTGTCTCCAAAGTAGCTCCTGATGCGTCCCATCGTCTTCATTATGCTGATTAATCAGGCAGAGATAGAAACAGGGCTTTGAAAATACATCAAAGGCTAGCATAATGTCCCTGTTAGGGCTGCGGCTCTCAGTCACACTATTACATTGTCATTGATTACCAGGCACAATTTGTTCTGGGCTAAACAGACGATGGGGACAGAACACGTTTATCAACTCCAGAGAGCACATCAGCTGGCATAATGGGGCAGGATTCTGCAATTGGCGGTGAATCTATCAGAAGCTAATTTAGCAGTCATTTGTGAATGTGTGCATTTTGAGTGTCTTAGCGTTGTCGCGGGTTTTGCCGGCCTTTAAATCCAAGGTCTTACTCAAAATACAGAGAAAAACAGAAAGAGAGAGAGAGAGAGAGAGAGAGAGAGAGAGAGAGAGAGAGAGAGAGAGAGAGGGATGATTGAATTTACTAGCGACATTCCCAGACCCACACAAAGACGTAGTGGGGTTGCGGCATAAATGTTATACAACATGACGGGCTGGATACAAATGTTATAAAATATGACCCGTTGCAAACATATGTTATGCAACATGACATGTGCGTACAAATCTTATACAACACCACATGTTGTACAGAAAATCATGTAAATCAGCTGGACAGAAGCTACAACGTCTTTCAAAGTAAAAGCCCTGCAGCACCTCTGAAGTAATGGCATAGCTTCGATGGTGAACTTGAACACGGTGATACTTTGAATCCATAATACAATTGTACCACTTACAATTATTTGAAAGACAATCATAACCATGCCCGGTTCTGTTTTGTCCATGTTCCTTGAAAAAAAAATTAGCATTCCAATTTTCAACCTTAATTATCAAGATTCTCTTTGGTTCGTATGGCCAAGGGCTCTCTCTCATTACCCGACCGGATGAATAAATAATTAACACACTAAATAAATAAACAGCATTAATTTGCTACAGTGCTTCCAAAGGGGAGCATGCTTCTTCAGAAAACAAATAAAAATTAGCAATGTTTGCGGACAGATTTGGCAGGAGCAATGCCGCTAACTACACTGTGTTAGTTCCCAGCGCTGGTCACATACACATGTACAAACAAAGTTTTAAATGAGCCAGGTCTCCGTCTCTGTTGAGAGGACATTGCCAACAGTGTATAAAAGCCGTGGCGGTCTATAAACATATCGTCCCATCTGTGTAAGCAGTGTGTGAAGGACGTGCCAAAAAGGTCTGATAGCAAATTAGCATATTCCACCATGTAAGGTTAGCGTAGCTTTCAACTTACAGGTTGGCCCCGGTTTGGCCTTTAATCGGACGTCACTGTTGGTGGAGCTATTACGCATCTCTGGAATACCAGAGACCAAAAAAAGTGGGTACATTCAGTGGCAGCGCAACTAATAAATAGCACTCCATTCTGAGAACCGCTGCACATGCGAGCATCAGGCTCTCGTCTCTCTCAGCGCTACGCGTTCCATCTGCTTTTTTTTTCTCCATGTCACAGCTGTGCGCCGCGAAAAAAAAAACCCTCAAGTTATCGTGACTGCCGTTCCATGAATCTAAAAAAGAAAAAAAGCGGGTCTTAGGCACGGCCGTAGCGATTCCCACGCTGAGGGGATGCTCCGTCGTCGGCCCCCCGTTCCGAAGGCGCGGCGCTCAGGGGGCTCCTCTGTCAGTGGGTGAGTCATAGACACCTCAACCTCCAGACAACCCCGCCGCTGTTTACTCAGGCGGTCAAACAGGGCCTGGGGCCTCCCCATGCCTCCTCTCCATTAGCCCCCCGAGCCCCGCCAGGCCCCGTGGACAGCTGCTCCTCACACCGCCCACACTACAGCTCCTCTCGGCCCCCTCATTCCTGGCTCCTGACTCCTGGATCCCATTGACACGGGAACCCATCAGCAGAACACCAGTTCCAGTCAATGATGATGACTAAAACAAACACTTTCATACACTCTCTGTGGTGTGGGTTCATTCATTTGCCATGAGCTATTGATTGATAGGAAAAAAGCCATTTGTTGGGAAGAAGCGCATCTAGATCAAGAGATATCTGTACATATTGTTCTGGATTAGTAACACCGTCATCGCACACTTTATCTCAGGTTTGCAATTGCACACAATGGAAGTGCAATTGTATTATTGGTCGCTATTTGGGGTGAACCGGCCTTGAGTTTGCAGTGTGCAACCAGCTAATAATTGAACCCTTGGATATCAAAGGGCAAAACTTGGACGTCAGAACTCCCAACGAGCAACCCCCCCTTCCCCCACCCAACCCACACCAATGGGAGGAGGGGGGGGGGGGGGGCAGCAGGTGCTGACCTCCCCCTCCCCCCTCCCCCCAGGAACCACATAAAGAAACAGCGTACTGGCCATGCCAATGAGCCAGGCTGGCAGCCGCCCCCCCCAACCCAACACACACACACACATGCCATCATTCACGCATCAGAGCCTCCTCAATCAATAGGCCCAGGTTGATGCAGTGCCGGGCGCTGCAGGACGCATACCAATAGCCCCCCACGTTGATCCACCGTCAGTCAACTGCGACCTGATTCCCCACACACTTGTGTAAAAAACATATGTGTTCTTTTTTTCGAAAATTAATTTCTCTTGTGTCAGTGTTTTTCTTTTTGCAGCACTTACAGTGGCACGAATATATCTGCGTTTGTGTGCTTAATCATAGAGATTGTTGCAGCTTAATTGCAAAACCAGAGTCGAATCGTGGCACAGAGCCCGGTCGATAAACAATGAAAATAATGAGTTCTGGGTAAGAGCTCACTCAATTTTGGCAGGGATAATGTTTTTATAATGTCATTTTAAAACTCAATTGTCATCTCCCCCCCAAAAAAAGAGAGAAACGATTTAAATCCCGTGACGTATTTTACCCACTGCCAATTGGATAATATTTATATTGTGAAATTCCAGCTCTTGTCGACAGTTGAACCGCACAAGCTTAAAATGCTCCGCCCCTCCGTCAACCAGATCAAACCTTTTTTCAAAGACTTTGAATTTGAAGGGTTCTCGTGATCGTGTTTTCCGGGATATGGGTTCTATGCTCATCGTGTTGTGTATGTGGGTAAACCATGGCTGGCGGTCCAAAGTAGTGGGAATGTCCTTCGCTCTGCCCCCGCTGGTAGCTTGATGACGTCTGTGGTCAAACATGTGAATGCTACAGTCAGCCAGTGAACCATGACTACCGCCGGACTGAGAGAGCATGAGAGAGAACGAGAGCGAGAGGGCATGAGAGAGAACGGAGGGGAGGAGGAATCGAGAGGACGAAAGAGAGACAACGTGAGAGAGTGAAAGAGAGAGAGCACATGAGAGAGCCAGGAAGGGAGAGAGAGACAGCATGAGAGAGAGAAACTGAGCGAGAGAGCACGAGACAGAATGAGACTAAGAGAGGAGGATAAATCAGGAGAGAAAAGGAGAGACAACGTGAGAGAGCCAGAGAGCATGAGACAGAGCAAGAGAGGGAAAGATAAAGATGCAGTAAGAGAGTGAGAAATGAGCGTAAGAGAGAGAGCGAGAGCAAACGATAAGGGACTCATTTATCACCGGCAAACCGATGCCAGAGGAGACAGCTCATTGGCACCAACAAAAAAACAAACAACCAAAAGTTGTTTTTTTTCCCGAGGTTGACGTTAACTTGGTTAGCCTGGCCGTGCGCTCCCTAAATAGGGCCTGGGAGCCTGCGCTAACCAATCCAGCGCACAGATGAGAGCCGCTGACATCACCAGCCCTATCACAAACACTCCGCCACCAGGTCTCGGACCGGAGGACACACACACACGCACACACGTTCACAGGAACACACTGTATACACTCTGATGTATATGTGTCGCAGGCTATGTCCCCGCACGCTATGCCTTCCGCCTCTCCGCTCACACTGGCGGCACGGCGCTCTGATGCGTGGCTTTCAGCCTTGGCCCGGCCTGCTGAGGTCCCGGTATCACTGCGGTGCAGGGCAGAGGAGAATCAAGGCAACTGTAAACAAATAAACACGAGCAAGGCAGCCGTGTCTAAGCGGGTCTATTTCTAAACCCACGGGCCCCGGCGAGGTTCCTTTTTAGGGGATATGCGATGAAACCTTGGCAGGAAGTCGTTTTCCATGAAGTCAGCGTTGCACGTGTGCGGCATTCCAGAAAGGCTGTGAGTTTCCCGGGAGGATAATTAGATAAATCTCCTGATTTATGGCTTAAACCCGAACGCTCATGGGCGAGCGTTTGAAAGTTGAAGGAGGTGAGAGAGCGATAAAAGAAGGGTGTGAGTCAAGGGAAGGAGGGGAGGATAGAGCAGGACGCCAAGGAGACTGAGAGGTTGAAGTCGGAGTTGAAATAAAACATTAGTCAAGTCAATGTATTAGTATAGCAGGCCTTTGTGCGGCGGCTACAGTCTCAAAGGGCTTCACGGGCCCATATTGTACAACAGCCCCTAATCATAAGCTCTCTGAAGGGCAAGGAAAAACTCCCCAAATCCAAAGGGAAGAAACACAGAAGAGGGATCCCTCCTTCTAGGGAGGGTTAGGAGCGTGATAGGTGCCGAATGAGAAGACAGATGATCACAGAAAACTTAAACAGAGCAGAAGCAAAGGTTACGTAAGAAACAACATGGACATTAGGATTTTGTTTCTATCCTCAAGGCTATTCTTGAATCAGATGCACATAAAAAAAAACAAATCAACGTCTTGAATGCTCCGCAAACGCCCTGAGTGTATGGGGCTGTTACAGCAGGCCATCTTAGTGCATGTGGTGGTGTGCACGTGGCTGCTGTTAACCATGGAATGAAGCTGCCAGGGCATCCAGTCATGAAGATTACGTAACATCACCGGGCATTCACTCCTCTAATGTATTAGGCTGGAGATTTGATCGCAAATCTCCAAACCGGCAACCAATAAAATAGAAACATGTTCTCTGCATTCTGGAGGAAACACTAACCTTGAACAAGAGACACTGGCTTAATCCTTAATTCATTGTGAAAGGAAGTGTTTTCCTTTGTAGTCATTTCTAATGTAGGAGCACAGAGTTTCTTTTAGCAGGTCATGTAACGTGATGGAGAGATCCTGCTCTTGCAGGTTGTGTCATGTTCACCAAAGTGTAGAGTTAAGGCGGAACCTAGACATGGGACTTAACAGGATGTCAATCACAAAGTCAATTCGAGATTCAAAAGCACTTATTCAAATTGCAGATTCAGTCAGATGCTTTATTTTTTTTTCCAGCCTATATGTAAATATGTGTATATATTTGTATATATATATATGTGTGTGTCTGTTTGTCTGTCGGGCTGTCTCTCTGTCATTCTGTCTGTCTGTCTCTATCTGTCTGTCTGTAGATCTGTCTCTCTGTCTGTCTCTGTATGTCTAGTAACCTATTCAATTCACACATCACACTTTACATATTGGTTTCAGCCTCACGGAACACCTACTGACGGAATCACAACAAGGACAATACACCTGTCCTCAACGATCAATAATCGATTAGTTTGAATGGTAGTTTGCTTGCCCCCCCCCCCACACACACACACACACACCGTTGTACGAGACCAGTGGTGCGGACAGAAGCGTGCCTGATGAGCCCAGAACACAGAGGGTACGCTCCAGCCAAGTGGTGTGTAGTTTGACACGCATGAGGAGATAATGCCACGGTGAGGACAACAACAACAACAACAACAACAACAACAACAACAACAACTTCAACTGCTATTCCCCATTGTATCGCATCAAACCTACTCACTCGTCCACATTCATTCTAGGAATCCAAGGCAATCGATGAACGTTGTGTTTTTGTTGCCTGGGGCACACGATTGGTTATGTTGTGCTTTCTTCTTCTCAATTTAAAATGGCCACCCAAGACAGCCAATAGGGTTGCAGGTGTGAGCCCATGATATGTGTATATGCTGTGTATAAAGTTAGAAACCACAACGTACTGCAGACCTGGGGTGGATGAGCGCCTAATGTATGGACGGGCATGGTTATTCTGGGATGTCAAGAATTCACCAGCGTAGCCACAGCCGGTGGATGTTTTATTCAGCCCAGAGCTCTCCTTTTAAAAATAGCTGCTGTCAATCTTGCCGCCTGTCCTCCAGTCAACCCCCCCCCCCTTCTCCCTTTGCTGCCTTATCTCCTTTTTCCTGTATCATGGACCCCTCTCTCCCGCTGTCCTCTTTATCTATCCGTCTCGTTATGTTTAATGCAGAGCGATTATGTTCCCTTCGCCTCCGCTGCCAAATCGCATGCAGGCGCCGCGGGCTCGGGCCGTCCGCCACCTGATTCCCGTCTGATGGACTCGCCGCACGCTGGCCCCCGTGCTGGCCCGGCCCCGCGCTGGCCTGGCCAGCACGCTGTGCTCGAGAAACAGATGCTCGTTTTCCTGAAATGACACATATGCAGCAGCAGCAGCAGCAGCAGCAGCCAACAGGAGTACACTGAAGGACTTAGACAGTGGATTGGCAGATACACCCATGAATAACACATGCTTGCACACACGCGCAAATGACAATGCCCACACACACACACACACACACACACACATGCACACACAGACGAAAAACACATTTGCATACACTCAATGTATGCAGTAGGGTTGAGTTTCAAATGGAAATGAGTGAGAGGGTACGTGTGTGCGTGTCTATATGTTTGTCTCTGTGTGTACAGTATGCGTGTGTGTCCGTATGTATGCGTGTGTACTTACACGTGTACCTACAGTGTGTATTGTGTATGTGTTGGCCTCAAAAGGTTTCTGGCTGCACCACCGCTCTGATTGGCCGGACGCCAGGGTCGGCAACCTATCACATGTCGGGGGGTGGGGGGAGGGAGGGTGGAGGGTGGAGGTCACGTGGTGCCAGGGGCCTCATTATCAGGCACCTGGCACAGCAACCTGCGCCCCCCGATGCAATTAAAGCAGGTAATGGATCTCACTTAGGTGTCATCTGAACCTCAGACTGGATCCATCTGGCCTCGGCTCTCCTCCTTCAGTCCACCTCTCTTTGTTTTTCTGCGGTTAACTGTACTACTAACTGTATTGTATTACAGTCGGTCGAGCTTATTTATCTCTGAACCAACACACGGAGACCTCGTAGTGAGAGAGGCGTGCGGGTGGAAACAATGGTGGTGGTGGAGGGGGTGGTGACAGGGGTGGTGGGGGAAAAGACTCCGATCCGGTTTTAATCTCAAGTACACAATGCTGTGGCCAATAGCTGCTCTTTGGGATGTTCTTTCACCGTTGCCTCTGTGATAGGAAGAAAACATAAATTGTTAGGAAAAACAGTAAATAAAATCTCACAAATGATGGCTGCACTTTGGACCACTCTCTCTAAAATCGAACAAATGACACATTTGAACAAGCTTTCTAATCAAAGCTTATCACACAATATTCGCTTTTATTGAGAGTGCAAATAACAACCGATCCGATTTCAGCAACGGTTAGACCTATGTCTCTCTCAGTGCAGCTGTCACCTCTATCAAGATGATTGGAATCGAGTGTGTGTGAGGAATGAAACCCATTTCCTCGCGGCTCAAACAATCCGGATTGTTGAGTTTTTTTAGGCTCTTTCCAAGTCGGTAAGTGGGGAAGATGGGTGAGACAGGGATATTTTGAATAAAAGTGATTCTTGCGGGGATTTGCAGGAAGTGACAGATTTAACAGTGCATGTGGAAAGTCTCTGTGGTGTCTTATCCTTGAGAACCATCTCTTAGCAAAAAGGAAATCTATAAACACAAATATACAGTTTACAGCACAGATTCTAATAATTTTTTCACTCAATACTTGTGTTTTCGTGTGTGTGCGTGTACGTGTGTGTGCGTGTACTTGTGTGTGTGTGTGCATGTGTGCGTGCGTATGAGTGTCTGTGCATTTGTGTCTGTGTACATGCCTGCATGTAAGTTTCTATGTTTGTGTATGTATGTGCATGTGTCTTTGTGCATGTGTGTGTGTGAGAGAAAGTGTCCGTGTCTGTGAGAGTGTGGCCAAAGAAATGAAGGAGACTGCGCCTCACGTCTCCTTCTCACCTTGATGAGGGAGTGCGTCCAGTGCCTGGGGCTGGCCATATGGCAGACAGAGACAGACAGGACATAGACTGGATGGATGCAGCCTTCGTTTCATTAACTTCCCTCTCAGCCCTTCCAAGCAAAACCAGCCACACCAGGGAGTTGTCATTTTAGTATATTTTCCACATATTCTTTGAATAATCCCATCCGTGGCACAACCCTTTGAATAAAAGGTTTAGCGCTTTAGAGAAGATAACACATTTTTGGTTAGCATACGGGCCAGATGCTAACGGCAGAAGCCTGTACTGAGAACCTTGTAAACTGTGTTTGGAAAACGGTTCATTTGGTTTAGTTGTGTGCTCATTTCTCCAAATGATATTATCATACTTTAAAATCGGCTGACACATACGCCACTCCTGAGACTTATTCTTCCCAATGTGGTGTCTGCTGAGAACAACTGATTCATTCAAAGAGATCTCTACACGAATAACAGAAGGGGATGACTCTCAAATGATTTTTTTACCCACTGTAATTCTCACAGAAGCCAAACAAGAATAACCTAAAATCTTGTGTACCAGTCTCATCGTCACCAATTAGCCGCTGCAGTTTCCTGTTGTGTGTGTGTAGCGCCATGAACAACTATTAAAGCTCAGCCAGTGTTTTTTTAAATTTTTTTTATCCCACTCTCACACATTCGGGGTGTGAGAGGCAAGCAGATGCATCACTTCTGCTAGCTCTGGTGTCAGAATTACTTAACAGCCTGCAGAGAGAGAATATAGGGCCCAACAGCGAACTTGTTCTCATTTTCATCATTTCCTTCCTTGTCTTTTCTTGTGTATGGTGTGTGGGGGAATGGGGGGTGGGGAGGCTGACGTTATCAAGCCTGGGGTGGTGTCTTGGAACGGGCTCTTCTCTGTAAGAATATACATTGAGTGGAGTCGTCGAGAGCTCCAGCTCCCGCCTGCCTCCGGGACGGTGGTTATGGAGGACGTGGTCATCGTAGGGGTAGTATGTGTGTGTGTGTGTGTTTGTGTGTGTGTGTGTGTGTGAGACAGTCCACTTCATACTGGTCGGCTTCTGGGAGAGATGGAGCACGGCTAGACGCGAGGGGCGACACAAACGAGGACGCGGGGCCCCCAGGCAACGCGCATACGTTTGGACCTAGTCGGGGCGAATAATGCCTGGGAACGAACGCCGGTGGCCCTGGGCGATGGCTAGCATGAGCACTGGGCGTGCGCGTCTGGGAGCGCTGGAACCTTAAGCGGTGCGAAGCTGTCGAAGGCCCCTGTGAATTAGAAGGGGAAAATTCTCCTTGGTTTGTTATGGAAAGGGCCGCTGATGAAAGCCATGGATCAGAGCGTAGCGTAAACACACACCAGCGCTGGCTTTTCACCCCTCCACGCTCAGATGTGTTGTGTGGGTGTGTTAGTGTGTGGGTGTGTGTGGATGTGTGTGTGTCTGTATGTGCATGATCGCACTTCGCATCCACACAAAAACTCTGTCATGCACAAATTTACACTTGCAGGCTCTATCTCTTTCGCACATGCACCTGCGTACAAAGACAAACACACACACACACATACAGGACAGCGTGCACGTTGGGATGCATGGGCTACGGGGATCAGCAAATGAAAGATGTTGAAACAATATTGTCTCTTTTATGTTGCTGATGAATATCCACATTCTTTATGCATAACCATCCAACTGTTGCCATGTTGTATAATTCACACAATCTGTCAGTGTGTGCACAGGGAGAGAGAGGGAAAGAGAGGGAGGTCACACAATCTCCATGCTATGGCCAGGCACATGTAACAAAGCCCGCTGGCATCTCAACACACAGCCAATCAGCACGCAGCAGAATCCTTGCTGAAAACCATTGTCATGTTAGCAGAGAACAGTACCTGAGTCTGTTGTTCGGCTGTCATTTATCCTTTTTTGGTTTTGAGCGGTTTGCTGATCTAGCGATGCAGACCGGTGTTTATTGCTACATTTTATCACACTCTCTATAACTTGTTTGGTGTTTCAGAAGATGTTAGCATCATGTATCTGTGTAAAAAGTGAAAGTGCTGTTTGTCTCACGGCCCATTAGTCTGTGTCACACTGTATCGCTGAGCAGATCAACACAGGAGTGGTGGCTGAGCTCTCAACACAACTCGCCGTGGACATGCATTAACCCACATAGCAATCCATACAGCCACTTAAGATGATGCATACATTTATAGAGGTGGACATGCATTTACCCCAAGAGGGAAAACGTCTTCACAAAGTAATATTTAATCAAACACCAGGCTCATATGAGTGCTGTTGAGCATTGTTTGTCGCAAAATCGCACAAAAAAAACCAGATCTGCAGTATTCCAAAAGCGGAGTCGGAGAATCGTTCAGATTCAACGCCTGTTAAATCTTAATTTGAAGTAACACTGATCCACTGTCGCTCTCGTTCCTCCGGCGGCTTCTAGGAAACCTTGCTTCTATACGACTGGCTGGAAAAGGTACAGACAATACCTTTCCTTTTCAGGTCATGAGGAAGAGCCCAACCGTTCCACCGGACCCCCCGCTTTCATCCCAGAGACAGCACTCCCCGTGACGGTTTTACAAGCTGTCATCCCCCCCTCTAGACAGGCCCCGGGACGATGCAGCTCACTGCTTCCCCGGTCCTCCTGTCCGTCGCCATGGATATCGGCATCACTTGTTTACTTCCCGACACAATAGGGGAGGAAAGGCTGGGTCCTGTTCTGGATCTGACTGGGACTGGTGTCTTATTCTCTGGCAGAAAGCCCTGATTCCATAGGCTCCAAAGCACACGTAAACATCCGACTAGTGCAATGTTATATAATCCCTGCCAAGACGTTCTTATTCAATGTGTTGTTTTTATTACTGATTCAAATAGATGTATGTGTAGTGCCTCAATATGATTGTGGAAACGCACAATGTTTCATCCAAGCACAGCTGTTCTGTTGTTTGGATTCATAGTCATATCTTGTTTCCAAAGGACTGCGACACGACTCAGTTAATCTCAAATATCCAGCGTGGGAGGATTAGGACATTAATCAAACAACTTTACCTGTCCAGCTCTCGCTAGAACCCCCTGGGCTCCATACAGGCTCCTCCTCCACTATTCCAGCACACACACACACACACACACACACACACACACACACACACACACACACACACACAGACACACACACACACACACTAGACTGGAGAATCTTTTGGGGGAAACTGATTCGTCCTCTTTTCTTGGGAGCAATATACATATGCACAAGGGGGAAACTGTGATTTTGTTTGTCAGGCCAAAGGGGTTTATGCTATACAATGTCAATGTTTATATCCTGGAAACCGGCTCAATATAAATGTGGAGATAGAGAAGAGAAAGCCTACCGCTGAGTAGTATTTGATTTGGTTCCTCTCCAGCCTAGGACCTTGCCAGATTATTATGTCTACTAAATACAACAAGTTGTGTTTTTGCTTGGCGGCGGGTCTCAGGCAAGGCAAGCACGCAAGTTTCCATGCAAAAGGCCGACGTTCACAGCGCAGAAGACGGGCAGCAAAAGGTAAACATTGCCCCTGGCCATGTGAACCCGAAAGCTAGTCCCTTCTATCAACAAGCCCCACATGGTACTCCCACCAATCCCCCCCACCCCCAACCACACCCCGCGATGATGTACATCAACAAACGCTACCGACGCTAATCAAAGCTGGTTGGACTGTTTGTTTTCTTCCTCCAGTTTCTCCAATCTCACCCGTAGCCCCTGACTGCTTGGGCGCAGCGAGGGTTGAGTCTGAGGGTAAGAGGCTACTGAGCTGGATGGATCCACGCTGTGATTGCCTTTAAGATGATGAAATATCCACCTTTATTTTGTAAGCTGTACTGGGAGTATGACATGGTAGGGAAACACGTGGACTCGAAAAGAAAACTGCAAACGCAACCATCCGGTAATCTCTGCGCTTTAGGCTGTGCGATAAACTTTCGGGGGCGCGTGGGGTAAAGCGATACAGAGCGAGGGAATGAACCGTATCTTTAATAAAGGATTCTTGTGAGAAAGCTAGATGGTGGTCTGCTGTGCTGTGGCACTCAGAGCTCTTGTAAATTCAAAGAAGAGTGTACCGTGCGGCTGACGTCACTGGGAATATGACTTACTACTTTTCAGAAAATCAAATATCAAGTGTTGATAAAAAAAAAAAAAGAAGGCCAATGATTACACACTTTCTCATCTTTCCACTCACTTCTTGGAGAATTAAACTCTGGAACTCAACTCACTGCCCTGATTTGACTTACACACACACAAACACACACACACACACACACACATACACACAGACGCACACTCACAAACATTCACACACACACACACACACCCACACACTCGCTGTATCACACACAAACACATACACACACTCAAACACAAACACAAACACAGACAAACAAACACACACAAACACACCCACACTCACAGACACATAGACACACACACACACACACACCCGCTGTATCACACAAACTCTGTATTTCGGTATGTATCTTCGGCCCCTGTCACGTTTCATCTTCGCGGTTCTGTTTGCGGGGCCGGGCACAACACACAACACAACACACAACAAACAACACACAACCCACAACACACAACACACACTCATGGAAGGTAATATGCTTGGGCTTGTTTTACGTAACGACAAGTCAGGGGGGACGCTTGCATTGTGCAATGTCCCCCCAGTCTATTTTTAAATGCTTGCACACACATGCACACACACACACACACAAACACACACACACACACACACACACACACACACACACACACACACAAACACACACACAAACAAACACGTAAGTATTTGCACACACTACTTAGGATCATGTTTTTCCTATGATCAAATTAAAGAGAAGTTATTGCTGAGAGAATACTATGACCGTGAACCAAAAAAGCTGCAATACTTACTATTCAAGTGACACTTTGACAGCTTGATATTGTTTCCAATTGCAAATAGTTTTAATCACCATAATTTGCAAATTGTCTATGGCTGCCCAACACCCATCAACTCCCCAATGGAAACCATCAATCTATCTGATTGTGATGAGAAGAGCTTGCTTTGCATGATGGAATGGCAGTGTTGCGGATTGGATAGTAGTAGCTTCTGGAGTCACATTTCAATAGAGCCAGTATAATGTTCAGTATGGGGGTGTTCAAATCAAGACAGATCACGAGGGGACCACCTCTTGTCCAACAACTAGGCTGAGATCAAATAAGAATCAGACGGCTGCAAAGCAACCTCACGTCCAACGTGAACGTAATATGATCGCAGGACGGGGAAGGGGGGGGGGGGGGAGAATCAACAAAACAAAACAAAATGGGGGGGCGACAGCTAACAACAAAGAAGACACACAAAAGGTTCTGAAAACAAAGAAATGCCCGGCGTCGTTTATGCTCAAACTGACGGAGAACTCCTGTCGGATCCTGTTCTACTCGGCTGGGTGGGCTACACAGGTGAGCCTCGATAGCTTAACGAGGAGCAAGGCCAAAGAAGCGGCTCTGATTCATAACAACGAAGTATAAAATGTCAAGGGAAAGAAAACATGCAATCAAACCATAAATGTGAGCAGAAAAACAAAAAGGACAGTATGGTCCCTGAACCCTCCATCACTCATGTTTAAGGTGGAAAAACATGGAGACTGTCTCCTGTGACAGACTGAACCCTCTACGCCCTTGAAGGGGCCCACAGTCACACCTGACACTGGTCATGTCATCTCTTCCTTTTGTACACGTTAGCCTTCAGACACCGCAACGTGTTGTAGTCACACAACACATCAACATGTTGAGTGGCTTTTTATTTTTACAGACTACCACCAAATGGAATACCAAATAATCCGGGAACACAAACACTTTTACAAGGCAAGGGCTTCTCAGTCTTAGAAATCAAAGCAGATGTCTCCCATGAATAAGTCTGTTGCTCACTTAAGCCATATGCTCAGAGAGTACAAGATCACAGAAGCGGTTTGTTTTATGAGTTTAAATGTACCATTATCATGACAAATTGACTCTGAGATTCATGTAGTGATAATGAACCCAGAAGATATTCTTCTGAGCGAGACTGTGTGGGCTTGTGTATTTGTGTGAATGTGTGTGTGTGTGTGTGTATGTGTAAGTGTGTGTGTGTATGTGTGTGTGTGTGTGTGTGTGTGTGTGTGTGTGTGTGTGGTTATGCACGTGTGTGTGTGTTTGTGTGTGCTTGTGTGTGTGTGATTGTGTGTGAGAGGGCAAAATCTAATACATGTTATATACAAAAGCTCATAAGGTTAAACCTAATGCATTTTGTATTCTCGTTTCCCACAATACATTCCCTCCCATCCCCACATACAATTGGAAGAAGCTTCTCAAATAGCTGTCAGATAGGGTCAAAGATAGATGTAAACATGTGGTATTAAAGAGAATTACAGTCAAACTCTGTCAAATGGAAAGGAGAAATTAGCTGTTTTCGTAAAGCCAAAGTATAAACAACAGAAACATAAAATGAAACAGTGGCAGTTTTGCTATCATCTTTTCTGTGATTATTTTAGAGTGTTCTTTCTTTGGGACGTCGGACCGTTTCGGTGGATTAATTCATGGAAGAAGGTTCCAGCGTTAGGATGATGAGGGCCTGTTATCGTGCTCCAGTAGGGAGTATTCTTCAGGCTAATGATGTTGTTGTATCAGGGGAAAGAGTGGCCTCCATTCTCTGGATTTCTTAAACAACGTCAGACTTCTCTAGTTGTGAATTTGTGAATTTGTTCACAGAGGACGTGATCAAACATACGGGTGGGCTGGGATTGTGTGTGTGTGTGTGAGGGCGGGTGGGTTCCACTTCCACGACCAATAAGGTTTAACGTAGGCTCACTCTATATGGAAATACACAGACATTTCAAGGAACGAGCTACAATGGCTTATTATTCTCAATTGTAATATCGAAAAAACACCAACCCGCTGGCGACATGGCACATTCTGAGTGTGCCGTCTGGTGATTGTGTGTACGGGAAGACACAAAAGCTCTTACTGTCACAGATACTGTAGTGTTTCTTTCAAAAGATTGCATCAGCATGTTGTTCTTCATAAATAAACAAAATGAACCTTCTGCGTGATCATTTTCTGGAGATCAACTGAAAAACCACCACTGGGTAGTTGTTTTTGATCTGTTGGAATACGTCTTTGTGCATGTCGTTCCCTGGGCTCGGGACGTACTGGAGAAGCACTCTGCGACAGCTCCTAGCCGTATGATGTTATGTACAGAGTAGTAAACCCGGCTCTGCTCAGTGCAGAGGGCAGTGTACGGTGTGGCTTGGGATGGCAGGGAGGTCAATGGACCAGCGGGGTGCCGGTGCTGTCATCAATACTTAATGGTGGAGTGATAGGCTAATCGCCGTGTAGATGGACGGTCCACCAGGCTTACAATTACAGCCCGCTGTTATGGACACCGGGGTTAGCTTAGTGTGCAATTAGTAGTGAACATGTGATAGGGTTTCAGAGGCAGGCCCGGTATAAGGAGCCAGCGGTCAGCCCATGGTCACCGCTGTGTGTTTGTGTGTCTGTGTGTGTGTGTGTGTGTGTGCGTGCAGCAGGTGGGCGATGGGTGAGGATGAGGGTGATCCATATACAAACAGGGTGTTAGGGGGAGGTAATTGGCCTAAGCCATGTTCCCCATGTCCATTATCAGCCCTGACACAAGCGGATGGGATATGGCATCATATCATATCATAACATGTCCAGTGGTATATGATATAACATGATCTGATATGATCTACAATTATATGTATGATATAAACTTGTATGATATAAAATAATATGGCACATGACATGATTTACAATATGATATAAAATGAAATGATAAACAATTTGGTCTAATATTATACAATTAAGATATATGATGATTAACAATATAAAAGGATATGATATACAATATGGTTTAACATAATGTGAGAAGGAGAATGGTTCATATCATATATATATATATATGATAAACGGTGAAGGTTACATAAATCAGTGATTCTCAGCTGGCGGATGGTGACCTAGGGCATATTGAGTGGGTTGCATATTATTTACCAAACCTTAATCTTTAGAAAGAAGCCCATGAATTAACTAATGTTTCAATTTGAATTGATGTTTCGATTGCTTACTATCTTTTGAGTTGAGCCACAATTGTTGCAGCTCCCTGTTTGCTAGTGTTATAACAGTACATGAAGGCATTGTTGATGACTGCAATATTGGTGAATCATTCTTTTATTTCTGGGTGGTGACTTAATGACTAATGACACATGTGGTACCTGAGGCTACACTGGAGAACCACTGCTGCATACAAATGATATAACGATTGGATAGCAAGTCAAATGATATATATGATGTAAAGTATGTAAAGTTGTATGCTATAAAGTGATATGATATATAATGTGTTAACTGTTAGCTAATGGCCTAGTAATTATTTACTTATGGGGTTCATGTTTACTAATGGTGCTCATGTTAACTGAGGTATTTATGTATCAATTATTTAGTATGGTTAGGTTTCACCCTTATCCTGACCCTTATCCACCAACCCCAACCCTAACTTCTTTGCTGATGCTGTATAATAATGCTTATTACTGCATCAACTAATGTTAATTAATGTACACTTATTGTAAAGTGTTAGCCATTATATAAGATAATATTCAATGATATTATTTCAAGGGAATCACACATACGACATTAACATTATAAAAGGTGAAGGTTATATAAAATATACGCTATGATATGGGGGGTTGGTGCCCCCCCCCCATATGTCCTTGGCTAACAGCGGTACTATAACACAACATATATAATATACAAATTACATACAACATAAGGGTCTATCTAAATACATTTTAGTTATATAAACGCGAGTATATAAACATGTGGATGAATCCTGCATGCTGTGTTGCAGTGGCTTGCTCATGTCAACAATGTCGCGTCAAATGTCTGCAGACACCAACGTAGTAGAGTGAGGGGAAGTTACAGAACTGAATGGACATGGAGACACTATGTCCGGTTTGTGTAAGCAATACTTGCAACATTGACACCAGTTGCCCTAATACCAAGCCGTGAACACAGAGGAACATATGATCAATGTTATACATATTATCCCCATGAATGCAAGGCAGACAATTATAACGGGACGTTATTACGCACCAGCCTCAGCCTCAGGCCAGCGCTGTTCAGCTGAATGAGTTTTGGCGACAAGTAATCATTTATTCCAGCTATCCCTGAAAGGATCGTCAACAATGTGTTGGGCATGACGATTCATGTATGCAAATCCAATCAGGGTTTAATTCAAGCTGTCAAATATATTAACTTTTACAACGCCATCGATTCACATTGGGCGTGGTTTAGGGGGAGTTTAAGCAATCCTGTTTAGAAAGTTGAAAGCACCAAACGTACCTATAGTTGTGATGACCGTGATAGCGAAGTAAAAAGACCCGGCGAATTTCCACTGCACCCCAGCTTTGTGCGGCTTCAGCTGCAGCACCACCCTCTCCAGCTCGTCGAAGGCGTCCTTGGACAGGTTGTAGGTCTTGAGAAGTTCACTTTTGGTCTGGTCCAGCTCTGTCCTCGTGCTCGTCTCCTTTTCGGATTCCAACACATCGAAAATCGCCGCGCCGACTATCAGGTAGGTGAACGTGCATATAATCAGGGCAAGGGTCCTCACGTTTTGCCTCTTCATGGTCAGAAAGACTTTGTGGGGTTCTGCGGGAGTTTCGGCGTGGATCTTGAGGATGGGGAACTTGGCTGGCTCATGGCTGATCTGTTTCTCACAGAGTGGTGCGTCGCTCCATGCGCTTGGAGCTCTGAGAGGATACTACTGTTTGCCGAGGCGCGCGTTTTTCTATTGGAGCTGTTCATTCAGCACCACCCCGCCCACTGGCCAGCGGAACACCCCACCCCTCCCACGTGCGTGTGTGTGCGTGAGTGTGTGTGTGTGTGCGCGCGCGCGCGTGTGTGTGTGTGAGTTTGTGTGTGTGAGTGTGTGTATGTGTGTGTGTGTGTGTGTGTGTGTCTCTAACTCTCCCTCTCTCGCTCTCTTCTTTTCTCAGCAAATAGCTAAACGTTCTGTTAATTTGCCGTGATTGATTTTCTCTAAATGGTTCAATAAAAGACCTGTGAAGTCTAATCTTTCTCTCGCTCTCTCTCATAATTAATCAACAATTCCGTTTGTTATAAAACTTCTTAGTCATGTGCGTGAGGCAATTAGGATTGTAATGTCCTCAAAGAAGCCAGTGTCCTTTTATTAATGCTGTTGTTGTTTGTTTCCTTCTGTGTTAAAACATGTAGTGTTTTTTGTGCTGTTATGTAATGTTGATAATCATTGGATGTCCCCTCCTAGCGGTGCTCAGTGTAATCCTTCCTCCTTACCTAACCACACTAAACTCAGACCCCCTTTGCCCACCTGCCCCCGGCCGCCAGTGACTCCAGTTTTCAGCCCTGCCCCCTGTCTGTGATGGGATGTAGTGTAGTTAGACTAGTCTGTAGTATCGTTGTTTATTTGCACACATATCTTAACGTTTTGTGCTTTTGTTATGCGTTATGCTGCCCTTTAGTTGCTATTTCTGTTATGCTATTTGATAATGCTAAGTGAAATCGTTCACGCTCTTGTGAGCTTGTCTGAAGTCGACTTCATTATTTTTTTTCAATTATTTTATTCAATATTTTTTTACTCTTTAGGTAAAGCTTATTAAACATTAAAATAAAGTAGGAGCCCTCTTTTATTGATGTAGGCCTACTTGGTGAAGTCGTCAAGGTGATTATAAGCAACTTAGATTAGATGCTGGGCTTCAATAAATACCTAGTCTGTTCTGCGTACAATCGTCCCTCCGTCTCTTTATAGACAAAAAACAACATAAATGTCAGAAATATCAATGTTAACTATTTCTATATGAACTTATATAATCAAATATCAGATCTATGTTATATTCTATACTTGTAATTGTCCGTCCCCAAACCTTTTTCAAAAAGGCTGAGCCAGCGAAGTGTCGGTTCACATTTGTAAACAATCTCACACACACAAACACACACACACACACACACACACGCATGCATGCACGCACACACGCACGCACACATAAAATACATGCACAAGATACGCTAAGACGCACGTGCACATATGTCTGAAACACCTCGCTACGTTGACAGTTCTCCATCATCACATCATCTATGGAATCGCTGAGAGGCAGAGGAGTGAATCTGCATAATCCTCTGCCAGTCACTGAGCGATGGCCCGGTGCAACACTAAAGGCAACTATCCAGGGCCAGGCTAAAAATAGCTCCAGCTTCAATAAACACGTTAGTCAAGCGTGCTGGCGGTTGCCGCTACACCTGAAATCTTCGTTTGAGGGAGTCACATGGATCAATAATAGGTCAATAAATCACAGATCACTAAATCAATAAATGACACTTTGATTTAACCGGGATGGTCTTTCTTTTTTAAAGAATAAGAAATAATCTATACATACATACATATATATGTATATATATAGGGTTAGAGGTTAGGGTTAGGGTTATATATAATATACTATACTTATATTATATACAGCCTAATGGATGTAGGTGGGCATTGTACAGTATGCCTAATACAAAGAAACATTGGAATGAAAGATACATATCTACATCAGGTATCCCTGGTGTGGATGTGTTTTGGTGTCTGTCGTGGTGTGTATGAAGAGTATGAAGAGTGTCTGAAGAGTTTAGTATTCTGAGATAGTACACCACAACCCAAACGTCGAGGATCAGACTCAGGGAGGGGTTCTGTATTAAACAATCCCCATGTAGGAGTCTAAATACTTCACCAGTGACCAATAGGACAAGCTTTAGTTTCTGGATTCTGGTTCTGGTCTCTATGGACACTCTTCTTTACCTAAAGATTCTGGTTGAGACCCTGGAATTTAAATAAGCCCAAAAGGCACAATTTCTGCTTTTATCTATAGCGTTTGACCTCCACTGCCCTCCATTTCTCCTCAGAAAGCTGCCCCAGCTCTCCCAAGGGAACCTTTTCCGGCTGATGGGTGATGGGTGATGGGTGAATATGGATCCAATCAAAGACTGCTTCCCGGAGCCAAAAGTAACACTCTAATCCCAGATTGTATCGATATCGCTGATTATGGTCGTAAATCAAACAATGCTGCATGCGTTGCAGATCCTCTGTAGAAATACAGCAGAGCGAGACGGCTCTCAAAAGATTGAAAGCCGTTCCTGAAGGCAAAAGCGAAACTACGTGAGTTTCAAAGTGTATTCAACACACGGTCGAAATAGAGAGCTTCACACTGGAACCCTGTCAAGGGCCATGGAAGTGTGAAGCCAATAGGTTTTGACATCTAAATTGGATTCGGGATATTGGATATTGGATATTGATTGCGTTTCCCATATATATTGTTTTAGAAAAACAAAACGCATGTCAGGGTTTGCATCTATTAAGCGGGGTGTAGCTGTGACTCAGCCCCTCTTACGAACCCGCCTTGGGGCTAATGGTGCATCGTTTCTGGATTTACCCTCCGGGGAGTCTCTCTGAGATCGACCACGCTACAAAGCCTCTGAGCGTATCGCCTTTACTGCCGTTCAAACCGCGGCGTCGTGATGTGACGTTGTGATGTGAACCATGTCCTCAAAGCAACCGCGTCAACAAACCACACCCAGGACATCTGGACAGGCAGATGTGTTTGCCTGTGCAGATGTCTGCCGTGGTGAGATGTTGAGATCCGTTCTAGTGATCTATTCTTGGATCCATCATCAACAATAATATAATGGCTGGACCCACTGACAAGAAGGTCTGTTTGCAGGCTTCAAGAATCCAGACAGACTGGAATAAACTCAAAGTGGCCAGTGTGGAGTATTCACGGACGTTCAGGATCTACACACGCATCCCAGACAGACAGCTCTGACAGTCACTTTACATGTTCTACCCTCTCTTCTCTTTCTACCTCTATCCCGTCCTCAAACGTTATCTGTTATCTTATCTGCACTTACCTACAGTTTCATGTACTTTTGTATCCTGTGGTCTGAGGTCTTGTTTCACAGCCCCTTGCATCCATAACTCATAACTCGATAAATAATTAATATAACTCATATGATGTGGTAAAACTGTAACTGTGGCTTATTTTTAGAACCCAGATGTGCCCTGCATTGCAATATATTAAGGATCACACACTTCACATCAATTGAGTGAGACAATTCATGACAACAAGCCCTCCTTCTGTCCGAATTGTCCAACTAGTGAATCTTGTAAATTGATCCACGTCTTTAACATGCAAATTGAAAATACTTAATGCGATACTATAATGTATTACTATAATGCAATACTATAATGCAAATTTAGGCACCGGCTTTGCTTTAGCTATGGTCAGGAATTGAAGTATGTGTCCTTGTGTCATCACAGTTCTATTCACAGGTTTACAATGCACAGTATGTGCCATGTTGACATGGTGCAAACCCCTCGGTTTAAAATAAATCCATATCTGCTGAAAAAGCATTCTGCACTTTCAGCCGTCCAGGCAAACATAGTCTCAAAATCGTGCTATCGATACAGCCAGTCCTCGTATGCAGGGGCATGCAAAGGCTTCTCACACATATGTACACACGCAGACATATGCTCAGACTTCCCACATAAACTCACACTTGCTCACAGATACACACACATGCACACACACACAGACACACACACACACACTCAGGCACAAATACACACACAGGCACGCACAGCCTACACACATGTTCACGCATCACACACACACACACACACACACGCACACTCGCACGAGCACACACACACACACTGACATGCACACACACTCGGGGTATAAGCAAGGCTGACTTAACATTACTTGAGAGAACACATTACATAATGGCGTGACACAGGGACATCATTAGGGCCGAGTCGAATAGACAGCAGCCGTCAGCAGCCCTGTCCGCTCCCACACAACCACCACCACCAGAACACCGCCACCGCCACCACCACCACAACCGCCCCCCTGCCCGCTCCCGCCTTCTGCATACTGGGAGTGGTGGCCTTCAGATGGGGGCCGCCCCCACCCACCCCCCTGCCCCCCAGCTGGCATTCAATTAAAAGCCTTTCATTTGCCCATCATCATCTCTGCATCTCAGCAGTGAACGTCCCCGCCCTCCCCCCCCCTTCTACAGTCGCTATAATAATACTTCAGCACTCCACAAGCCAGGCGGGGCATCAACACACGCGTGGACGCACACTGCAACACAAACACACACACCTCTACTCCTGTGGCTTATTAATAAGCCACAGGAGTGGGAGTGGGGGTGGAAGGGGGGATCTCACCTTTCAACCATAAAATCCTTTTGTCATTTTGCTGCGGCTGAGTGCTACTTGCTTGATCATGTGCCTCGGGAGTGGAATTATCATGGGATAATTTTGCATGAAATGATGTTGGTTGAATTTTGAAATGATGACCGCATGCTGCTGCTCCATGAAATGTGCTTTTGAGGACTCTTAGACAGAAGGGAGTGGAGCTATTGTTCTGTTTCATTATTTCGAGCACCTGGTATTAAACATAGAAGGCTTTTGAACAATACTTGATATTCATTCTGACATTATACTGGATACTTGATATTCATGTTATTATTTTTTGAGCACTGTGACTGATGCTTGTTGCTTGTGTCCAGTCACTGGCCTGTTATCTCTGCGTGGTACAGGATATAATTTATTTTTTAATAATAACCACATACTACAATAGAACATAACATAAAACAACATAGCCACAAACTCAATGATAAAACTTACTTCAAGATCCAGCATTGCTTTCGTCTCTTCAGATGTTACATAATGTATATCTTTCAAGTATTTAGCATAGAGATAAATCTATAGTTGTTGTTTTAAAAAAGAGCTACAATTAATATTGACAGCATCGCCTTGATTAAATCTAAACTGCATAAGGTCACCCCACTGTTCATACATCCAGCACCGATCTGCATTTTTAAAGATTGATTTGAAAGACCAAGTCATGAATTTGACACATATCTAAACACATACAACAGGTGTATATGCTGACGGTAGCGATTCTATTATTTTGCAAAAAACCCTATCGATTTGGCACTGCATATAATGTTGTATGTTCTATCCATACAGCGGCCCACCCTGCTGTAATATTGATGTCATGTCAAAGTAAGGGGCCCTGCATGCCTGCCTTCTCCAGGGACCCCCCTGAGAGAGGTGTCTGACAGCACATAATGAGGCCGTTCACAGATCCTCTGGCCCCCAGCTGGGCGACCCTGGACATGATCTCCTCCTTAGTTAGCACTGACTTACACAAACTTAATGCATGTATATACACACTTAAGTCATCTACACACACATACTTAATGCATGGACACACACAGACTTAATGCATGTACACACACACTTAATACAAACGCACACACACACACACACACACACGCATGCATGCATGTTCACACCTACACTTACACACTCACTTAATATGTATGTGTGTTGATACTTATGTATCAACACACATACAAACGCACACTACATGCATGTACACCCACACTTAATACAAAACAAAACACACTGACTTACACACACACAAACACACTTAATGCATGCACATACACACATAAATACACAGAATTAATGTGTGTGCACATGTGCGTATACGCACACCATTCTATTCCATTTGAACATTTTAGCGACAAGGCTTGTAGTAAATAAATAACCATCAATACATTATTTACAGGAGGATCTTTCTAAATTATCCAAGAGTAATTAACCAAATGGGTGACTGCGTTTATTTAAATCAAACTCTCTAAAACATTCCAATGGCCAATTCCTGTGAGTTTTTCCAGTTTAAATATTAATTGTTTCCTGAACAAGACAATCACTGCTCCACCTCTACTCTGGGTACCAGCTCCCATCTCTGCCTTCCAAAGCGGTTCAATGCCAGCCGGCTGTCTCTCACTGGCATTGGCCATGGAATGAACCGTTGTGCTGTTCACCTGATGCTGCCCGCCACCACACTCCAGTCCAACTCCCAATGGGATCTGCAATTCAGCAAGCCAAACGCAGGAGGACTTAAAAGGCCGCCATGAGGTCCCTCCCCATAGGAATCCATGCTTCCCTCTCTCTTAATGTGTCATTTCAAAGCAAAACCCGCTCTCCCCAGCTGGTTGATCTTTGTTATTTATAGTTGTTATTATAGACGAGAATTGTTGTGGCAGGCATAAGCACATGTACACATGGGAAAAGAGGACGAAAAAAAACAATGAAGAGGATTAGCAGGAAGAGATTAGTGATGTTTTCTTTTGAGTAGAAACCCTTGACCACACACACTTGACTCTCTAAGTCTAAGACGCAGTGTGATTCATACATAGCAGCGAACGTAATGGAAAATCCACTATGCATTCGTCATACATTTGCTTTCAGTGCTTCAATTACATTGGACAGTCAGTTTCCTGTTTTAATTCCACAAGGAAATGGATTTTAACGGATACATTGAAATATCTAGAATTTGAAGCACTTCATTGTTATTAATGAAATGAATAAATATCATTAGTTTCTTTAGCCTTAAGCACTTTAGTGTACAGTGCAGATTGATTCAACATATATTCTAATTATTCTCACCATTTAAAGGTCTCCAAAAACAATTCAGAACCATGCTTGAGGCTTCAAATAACCTCAACAATATTCAGGTAGTCTCTGTATATAATGTCAACCAGTCAGAACACATTATGAAAATATTTCTCCCTCGTTTGTGCAACTTGTTCCTTGAAATTGTTCCAACTTGAAATTCTTATGGCTACTCCAATACAAATCTCATGACCTGAATGTGGTTCTTATTTGTCTGAATGTAGCAGCAGGACAAACTAGTCGGTTGTCAGGGTGTTTGACTCTCAGCCGGTTCTGCATTTGAACCCCAACATCTGCAGTCCACCTGTAGGCATCCCTGAGCAAGATGTCTAGCCCCAAAACGTTTACAAATAAGAAAGGGTCAATTTGGATTAAAAAAGCATCTGCTAAATGACTATGACTAATATTGTCAGGGTTAGTGCTTGCACTTCCTTATAAATCTCCTTCTTGAGTTAATTTAATTGATTTCTAGGGGAATGCATTCATTTAAGAATGAGGTTCCTCTTTACTTCTGCCCTGACTCTATTTATAGCCATGCATAAAAGCAGGGCAGGTTCTAGAAGGTGACCTGTTTCTGCACCCCTCAGACCCAAGCACGTGACTTCAAAGACCTCCCCCGCCCCACCACAACCACCAGCAGTAGCTCTTAGCCATGCTATTTCAGCAGCAAATGAACGATCTTATACAAATTAGATGATGCCATCAGGTTCACTTCAGCGTTACAGGTCATATAGAGGGGCTGCACAGACTCTGTAACCAATCACACAGAGACCTTGGAATATTACAATCTGCTACCCTTTGCACTTGATTTGATGTCCCAATGCCCAAACTCACAATGCTTACGACTACTCAATAAACATATTAAGTATATATTTTACAGAATAATGTTAGCACTCTACACGCTGATCGATCAACAGGTTATTCTCAACAGGCCACAATTTCAAGAAGAAATGATGCCAGTGAACTTTTCTTCAGGGGAGATGTGTCTCTCAGCTGATAAATTCTTTAAGCACATAATCTACCTCCCCATGCGATTCCTTATTAACCACATCATTCGCCCCCACCCCCCACCCCCTCAACATCAAACACCCTGCCGGCGTTCCTAGAGACACTTTGATTCGCCTGATTGGATGCAAACATATGACCATAAACTGTCCCCTGCAGGTTCTCATAACCCAGGAGCGAGAGGCAACATACAGATAGATACATTTCAGCTGGCAGAGTCACCAAAGAGCCCTAAGGGGAAGCACAGTGATGGTCACGGTGCCAATATGAGGTCGAATCCCATTGGCATCAGCGCCCCATAGGCCAGGGAAAGGTTATTGTGTTGCCACGGGTTACCGTCACATCTTCTTCTGCTTCAAAGGGTCAAGGTTGACAGTGGACCCTGGTGGATTCTGCCTTCAACGTTTGTGCATCTTTCATGAGGAGTCCTGCCAACACACAGCTCCCACCGTATGCTAGTTGACGACGGAGGTCAAATGTCAACAGCAATTATCATCATCTACAGCGTTTGTACAGAAAGAGTTAATGAGTGACAAGCAGTCGTCCTTCCTTCACAGCCGGCTGGAGCCCGTGCAAAGCATATTGAAAGATAAAACAAGTTGTGTTGAAACAATTGTATTAATAATAAATACACATTAGTTTATACACATTATGTATAATTGAATAATATATTTTAATGGGTAAGAATATCCAAATATAAATCACGTCAATGATATAAATATAAAATGAATAATACAGCGGAGTCAGCAGCACGGTTCTCCTCAGAGCATGTCTGTGGTGCCGGGGTGAGACAGTGCGCTGTGCACGT
This sequence comes from Pollachius pollachius, assembly GCF_949987615.1. Lineage (NCBI taxonomy): Eukaryota > Metazoa > Chordata > Actinopteri > Gadiformes > Gadidae > Pollachius > Pollachius pollachius. Next base: position 11,134,857 of record NC_136949.1, on the reverse strand, counting down.
CGTTCTGTTATGTCAGAATGAGGGGTCATCTTCCACAGCCAGCTGGGTGGTGGTGTTGGTTGGGAGGGGGGGGGGGACAGCTGTAGGGTCTCTGCTGTGCTGAGACACTCTGTTCAGAGAGAACTGCTTCACTGAGCATGAGATCCGTGCGGCACACACACACACACGCACCGCAAATACACTTGCATACCAAATATGGGACGCATGCACACGCACACACACACACACAAATGCATACACGCACACACATGGACTCTCACTACGAACACACTTGGATATCAAATATGCATCACATGTACAGACACACGCACCCGCACACACGCACACCCACACACCCGCACGCACACACACACACACACACACAGCCTTTTCCCATTTCTCTGTGCTGCCGTCTGGCAGGCGATACTGAAGGACAGGTTCTATCCTAGGGCCTTCAGGTTTCTCAACCGGCTGTGGGTTCTTACCTTCACGAGGCGCTTTATAACCTTATCAACCTACATCATCTGGTATTCTACCTCATGATTGCACAGAACTTTGACTTTTGCATATAACTGGGTCTGAACATTATTGCATTTTGGATATAATAGGATTTTGTTTATTTTCTCAGCTATATTATTACCATTTTTTATACTTTCCAGTATACTGTATATGTTGCAGATGACATAAAACTTTTAGTGCCCAGTAGTGCCCAGTCAGACTCACATTGTCAATGTGAATTCTGCGCATTGACAATAAAAGACTTGGACTTGGAACTTTAACACACACAAACATACACATACACATACAGTCGAACACACTCAAACACACACACAGTGGGGTACGTGAATGAGCTTGAGCAGTGAGAACAGCCACGGGTCAGAGGTTAGGATGAGTGCAGAAACAACATGCATGTGACCCCCAGTTTCACACCATGGGCTCTGAGTGGCTCCAGGGGAGAACTGGACCCCACCAGTTGCTCTACATGTGTAACTGTGTATGGGGCAGTGATAAGTGAGGAAATATTCTATGCATGATACAAGTATTGTGTCATGCATGGTGGCATGCATGTTGTATTAGTGCATGCATGTTGTATCAGTATTGTATTCATTCTTTCTGAAATTGGATTCATGTCGCCCTAACCGTGTATGGAAAACTCATTATCATTTGGCGGAAGTGTGTGTTAAAACAATAACAATGTATCGTATTTGATGTAGAGGGCTTTTTTCTACCTCTAAAATGCTACACAAGGTTAAATATGTAAATTAAGTTAAATAGTAAAGAGTTCATAGTATTTAAAATGCATGCCATAAATTGTCCTGTCAGTACAGTAGGCTGAACTGCAAAACATATTACATATTACAAGTAGTGACCAGTGGGTGGCGGCAGCGACTCATGACAGTTTAAAAGAAAACTTAGAAAATACTTTTTCTTCTCCGAGCATCTGTCGCATATTTACATTGGACTAACTTCCTATCTTCGTAACTTATGATAACATATTTTGTCATCGTAGCCCTATCGTGTGTAGGTCCATAATGACTTCTCCCATAGAGTAATAAAGATAACGTCGAAAGGTTTCGACATATATAGAATAAACGTGGAACGTCTGGGATCCGGCTCGGAGTCGGAACTCGGTTAACGACACCCTTATCAATTTACGCACGCTACTTCTTAAAATGCACATTTTGATAGGCCCGCGTCAAGAATAAGGCGGTCCTACTCTAAAATAAAGTTCTTTACTTACAGGAGGCGACTCAGTGTCAGGGATATCGGTGGGATCCCGCTAGTCAATATTAACTAGGCTCCCAGGTTAATACATACTGTACATCCACGGTGTTTAGAGTCACCGTCATGAACACCAAAGAAGTCAAAGAATTGGACGGATCCGCAGAGCAAGCCGCCAGTTTATTCGGGGTGCCAACTATGGAAAGTAACTCAGGACACAATGGACACAAATGGAAAAGTTCTCACAAATGGAAAGTCATAACTGGGGTACGGAACCTACCTACGTTATTATAGCATGTTATGGATTGTATTTTCACTCCACTGGTTATTCTGTTATATGCGTAAAATGTGCTTTTAATTCATACTTTTAAATTTCAGTGACAGCTGGTTGCTTGTGAAGTTTACATTTTGAAATATTCAAGGGATTTATGAATGAGCGGTGTTGTTGTGTTTGGTGTAAGTAATATAATATATAGTAATATAGTAATATAGTAATATATATATATATAGTAATATATATATATATATATAGATATAGATATAGATAGATATAGATAGATATACTGTATATAGGTTTCTATTTTTTATGTTATTATTTTTTAAACCAATTGGCTATAAACTTCCTGTAGACACAAAATTTGTTTCTCCTTCAAATTATATCTATGCACACTTTCCAATTCAACATTTTATTCAGTCTTTTCTACAACACACTTCCATGTATTTTCATGCAAGACCTATCACTACAGGTGACTATGCAGAATGAAACCAACCCATCACGCATGTACATAATCGGCCCCTCTGTTTCTTGTTTGAGAATGGGTGTTTTATGAAACATTTATGTCTTATTTATTCATATTACAGGTTTTTCACAAATAAAGTTCTGTTCAGTTTAATTTGGATCAACACATACCTATGTAGGCCTAATAACTAATTCAGGTCCATACCGGATCATACCAAAACCACTTTCACCTGTCACTTGATATTTTTGCAGAGGCTTTATTTAACATGAATCAATAAAGGTGGTTAGGTGAAAACTGCAACGTCTAGACAGCTTAATCCTCTTGCCAGGAGTCTCTCTAGCAAACATCAGGGGTTAGGGCCAAAGTGCCTGTTGCTGAGTGTTTCAATGCAGAAGTTTACTAAATCTGTAGATGAAAAAAAGATTCTCAGTGTGTTTCTGCTCCAAATGACACTAATGGAGCCATGGAACCAGTGAGGTCATTCACAAGCAAGTGCAGACTAATGAGATTCTTGATGAACAATCGGATGGAAAAATAAATGAATTAAATCTGTGCTGATTTACAATTTCACTCCCAATTTAAGTTTGTGTGGTACAATTGGACCCTTGTTGAACCCACTTTAATAATAAATATCTCCAAGATTCAGACTATTTGGTTTCCACCACACATGCCATGGCGTCTGAAAACCCAGGCTGGCTATTCTCAGAGGACCACACTTTCATTTCCCCTTCCTGCCCACCTGTGTGCATCGGACTTGTGTGTCTCAAGGTGACGGTCTGTCTGCAATGCCGACACACGCCGTACAGATGTGTCTGGTTAGAGCTGGGAGGAGCGTGTATCGACCGGAATCCAGATTTACCTGCGGTGGTCGGTCCTCACGTTCCCATTTGGTGTCTTATTTAAAGAGGCGTGAATGTTCGATCGCTCATGTGGATGGACGGGTTCACTGGGTTTATCATTGCTTTTGGTCAGATTACTTTTGGAAGCTTTTCATTGCTTGGGTAATCGCAGGCTGCTGTCACAATCGGAGTCCACCGTTGGGAGCTAGCTACCAGGCGGAAAGGGACAGCTGGACTGTTTTATCGGCCCTGTTACCACCCTAGTAGATAAGCGGAAACAAGAATGGAATTGTGATATACATTTGCACGGATGGCTTCTTTCAGGAAATGTTTTCTGTACGGATTTAGTCACATTAAGTTGAGACATAGGCATCAGTAGTCTTGGCAGCATACCACTAAGACCAGCGCCCTTGCGTTTATTGAGCAAGCATCGCATCCACCCACCGTTGGGTTTATCAATGAGAGGGGACCCCCCTTTTTCTATCATTAGCTTTATTTATGTCTGAACTCCCCAAGCTGCCTTTGAACCACCCAGCGTAATTACAAAGCCCCATCGCCACGCTGGAAGCAGCCTTCCCCGGTCAAAGGAGGAGGCCTGCAGCTTGAAACTGCTGCTAGTGTGTGGGTGTGGGTATGTGTGTGTGTGTGTGTGTGTGTGTGTGTGAACTTCTATACATCCAGGCTTTTCAATTAAAGAGCAAATGAACTTATTTTATGTGGAAAAGCTCTTATGAAATTGTTTTCATGGAACGTTTGGAAATTGACATTGAAAAGGCGGTCAAAGACTATGAGAGAGTCCAACTTGTGGGCGCACCACACAGCCATGCACATGCACACACACACACAGACGCACACACACACAGATGCACACACACACACACACACACTGGAGAAGTTATGTGACCAAAGTTGTTAGTGTCCTCTAAAGTCTTTTGAGCAAGGCAATTAGAGTGTTGAACTACTTGGTGGTGCACAAAACTATTGTATTGTGTGTTTAAATTGTGCCAAGGGTTTGTACAGCTCCCTGGGGCAACAAGAGACACATAGTCGCATGAAAAAGTCTAAAAAAGGAACAGTCTGACGGTGGCTTGTGAAGCGTTGAATCATTGTCCTTTGGATTTCTGGATTCCGCAATCAATTGTCAATCATTCGCAGCATCACATCTTTTTCCGATGGTATGACATTTGGCAGTTGAGGAATTTTAAAATAGCTTCTTCGTTCAATCAAACCACAACATAATCATTGACAAATTTGACATATTTGTTATGACATATCCGTAACTATGAATGGGCTTCCGGATTGCGTTCAATTGCATTTTATCAAGAACACGGTGTAAAACGTGACTTGTCATTCAATTCTTGCACATCCTGGGAACAGAGACGGTCGAAGAGAGAAGACTGGAGAGGTCCTGGAACTCTGACCTTAGTTCCAGGTTAATGATAAGAAAAAAAATTTAAAAAAATAAAAACACATGGATGTTAATGATCAGATAATGGATGTTCCTTCATGGTTAGTCATTTAGCATAGTCAGGGGACCCCATCTCACAGGGGCACAGAATGGCCCTGTGATTAAAATCCTCAACAGTTCACCGAGCTCCAACTTTCAGCAACAGCAATCTTCAATTCATTATATTCTTAGGTTGCACACATCGTAGCTTCTCATTATTCCTTTTTTCTTTTTGTTTATAGACAACACAGGTCTGTTTATACAATGCACCCTTATATTACTTGTGTTCCGTATCTGTTATAGCCCTAAACACAGAAGCTTCTGATCCCCTCAGGGTTTCAGACTCGGTGACTCTGTTATTGCATTAACAACAGATGGTCCCAATAGCCCTGTGCCGTGTTCCAATATCCATACTATCCGTACTTACTAGCCTAAGTTTGAGTACGTAGGGCGTTGCGATTCAGATCGGGCGAAAATAAGTGTACTGAAAGGACCCGGATGGTGTACTCAAAACGGTCAAATCGCGAAGTGTGGATCGCCGTACACTTTTCGTACTCAACGGCAGCCATCTTAGCTACGTAGCGGAAGAGGGCAGAGCCAGGCTGAGCCAACGTCGGCGCATTTTCCACATAGCCTGCATTAATAGAGTCATTTTGTAGTTTTTTTATAGCTTTTATAGCTTTTTACAGCAGCTAGGCGTAAAGAGTTCACCGTTCAAAGCGGGATGTTTATTGCAGGGGAGGAGCTGCGGCGGCAGCCGTGATCGTAATTTCCGGTTAGTGCCCCACGGAGTATTCGATTTGGAACAACACTGACATCTGAAAATTAGCGCACTTAATGAGTGCGGATATACTTCGTTTAAGTGTACTCATGGAAGTATGGATATCGGAACACGGCAATGGTCTCTGGCTTTGCTTACCCACTGCTGTCCAACACATCCTCTAAGTCCATACTTCTAAGGGGCTTTCCCTCCCCACCCGGCATGCACGCCACCAGGACATGTATGCATATTATATACCTTATGGTAAATGGAGGTCAGGATCTGACCTTGCTATTGCGTTTGATTCTTTTTCTTTTGTTTTTGCTTCTGTTTGTCGTGTTTTTTTAATGTAACGTCAGTACTATTTTATGATGTTTTTGATGACCCTTTCCTTGTCGTGAGTTTAATTGAGCAGATCAACCAGGTTTTACTCCACATTTGATAATAAAACACATTGACTTTGACCGCATCCATTACATTAATAGAAAGGGTATCCTAAAAGGGTACGACCATAGTAGTACATAGAAGGTAGTACGGGAAGGGCTTTCCACGCAGTGGTTCACAGGTTGTACTGGAAGCATGTTCATGTTCAACGCTTTGCGTGGTGACGCATCGTTTCATTGAGGTTGAAGGAGATTATTTGAGGTAAATGAAAGGGCATTAAGAAACCTGCTTTCATTTAGAAAACAACTGCAGTGGAGGATCATTAATTCTTTTTGTTGTTTGGGTGCTGCAGGTGCTGCTGCTGTGCCTTCTCGCCACCATCCTGGCCTTCGTGTTATCCATGAGGCCGCACGGTGATTCAACAGGAGCGATTCACAACCAGGATTTCCTCTTGGCTCGTGCACATCATTGACCCTTGCTTTTCTTCGCAAAATAATATAACCTAAGAAGTGATGGCTATTCTCCAAAAGCCGTGTTTATCTTTATTCATTATCTGGTTCTGCAGCTTAGTGACCCTCGACCCCCACCCCTTCCTTATCCCCAAACCTGTGTGTGTGTGTGTTTGTGTGTGTGTAAACACGTGCTTGCAAGTATGTCTGTGTGTGTGTAAACATGTGTGAGCTTGTGTAACCTTGTGTGTTTGTGTCTGTAACCATGTGTGAGTGTTTGTGTATATGTGCGTGTGTGTGTGTGCAACCATGTGTGTTTGTCTGTTACCATGTACGTGTGTGTTTGTGTTTGTAACTATGTGTGTATTTGTATGTAACCATGTGCGTGTGTGTGTGTGTGTGTGTTTAACCATGTGTGTGTGTATAACTGTGTGTAACAATGTGTGTGTGTGTTTAACCGTGTGAGTGTGTGTGTGTATAACTGTAACCATGTGTGCGTGTGTGTGTGTATAACCGTGTGTGTGTATAACTGTGTGTGTGTAACCATGTGTGTGTGTGTGTGTTTAACCGTGTGTGTGTGTGTATAACTGTGTGTGTGTGTTTAACCATGTGTGTGTTTGTATAACTGTGTGTGTTTAACCGTGTGTGTGTGTGTGTTTAACCATGTGTGCGTGTGTGTGTGTTTAACCATGTGTGTGTGTGTGTGTGGTTGCAGTGAGCAGCTGCAGGAACCGCTGCGTGGCGGCCAGCAGCGACGCCTCCTGCCACTGTGAGCCCACCTGTGAGGCGGCAGGGACCTGCTGCCAGGACTATGAGGAGCTCTGCCTGGCGCCTAGTGAGACCACACACGCACGCACGCACGAACACACACACACACACACATATACGCTCACGCTCATACTCACGCAGACACACACAGACACTGACACTCACACACACGCAGACAAACACACACACTAACATATACACATCTCCACACAAACACGCATGCGCACACATGCACATATACTGGCAGAAACAAACACATATATACTCAAACACACACACACATCTATACATTTATACACACAAATGCGCAAACATATGTACACACACACACACACACATATACATACACGCACTCAAAAACACACACACATACACACACACATGCATAGGTACATACATACACACACACACCCACACACGATAGTCCAAGTGCAGTGGACGCCCCCCCTTTCCTGGATGCCTCAGACACAGAAAGCCATGTGTATTTACAGCAGTATTTAGGGGGGAAGGAAGGAAGGAAGGGAGAAGAGTCAAGTTACCGTGCAGACACTTGGAAAGAGATACAAAGAGCTGGAGCCAAAGACAGTGAGAAGGGGGTAAAGAGAGCAGTTCAGGCAGTTCAGAGAGAGAGAGAGAGAGAGAGAGAGAGAGAGAGAGAGAGAGAGAGAGAGAGTGAGTTCAGAGGCTTATGACCAAAAGCACATGCGTGTAATTACACTTAGTCCATGGATCTCCTGACAGGTACGTTCACTCCGGTCCCTCAAAATGTATGTGTCCCATGAAGCTTATAACGTGAACATGAGTTTGAGGCTGGCCAGGAATTTTCTGGAAAGGAGAAGCTCTGGATGAGCCGTGGGCAGCGACATGAGGTCTTCTGTCTGCTGCAAACCAACACCGCCAGAAAAATACCCGTCTCCCATTTAAAGAGCTGGCTGTGGTCAGTGTGGGCGGCTGATCTGTCTCCCCCGCCCCTCCCCCCACACACACAAACATACACACACATTTGAGCGTGCCCTGGCGTGTCCTCCTCTTTATGTGATGCCCACGGTTATATTTACCAGCCAGTCAACATGGCAGCCATACGCTAAAAACAAAATGCTTTGTTTGCTCTTTGCCTAATACTGTTACATTTTTGTTTTTGTTGCCTCTTGGCGTGACTCCTGTCTCTTTCACCCCCCTGACGTAAAAATAAAGCTTTTTATATTCATGTATGTATAATTGCCCCCAAAATACCTAGCCAAACCAAGACACAAAGACGTATGAGTCTGGAACATCTCCCGGGATTTTCGATTTTTAAAGGGGAGTTATCAATCAGCGCAGACCAAAATGCCTCCTTACACAATTGGTTAGAGCTACAACTAATCAGGGCCAGCCTGATTAGCCCATAGGGCCAATAGCGCCCCGTCAATGTACGTCCTTTAAAGGTGCTTGTTTATGCCACTGCTTGTTATTATAATTGTCTGACAGAATCTTGGAAAGGATCCCTACTGAAAAACACATTTTTTTTCTTTATTTTTACCCCTGTACGTTTGTTATTGTGTCTTACAAAGTCTTGCTCAAGGTGAAGTCTTGCTCTGAAATCCTACAATCTCAACCCTCATTAACCCAAATCTTTTAGATAACACTAAGCTAAGCTTTCTGTCGTCCAGCACAACACACGTATCCTGGCACTCCTCACGTTTCCACCGTTTCCTTCCTGCAACAACTCTTTCGCACTCTTTCGAGTATGTGTATGTGTGTGTTTGTTAATTATTTGGGTATGCTAGAGAGAGAGAATGTGTGTGTTATTCTTTTGAATCCCCTACCACAGCAACCTGTCTCAGCAGACTGCAGGGCATGCTTCCAACCCTCAGTCTCTGGCCCAGACAGAGGTTGAGCAGGGGGCTTCTTTCCCACCTCCATGATAGAGACAACCATATATATATATATATATATATATATATATATATATATATATATATATATATATGCAATCCATTTACCTTTTGAAGATGCACTTGATCTATCCATCTGTCGTGTTGTAGTAAAGTAACATGTGGGACCACACTCTCTACAATGATGGAGTGGCTTGATAGTGATAAAGGACAGGTTGATTTGAAAGTCACAACTGACTGATTTCTTGCACGTAAGCACACGCACGCATGTACAAACATAGCTAAACTAATTTCCATGTGTCGTTAAAAGCTGATGCCAATAGTTAGTTGTTTTCCATGTTCATGATTTTTCATTCACATCTCTCTGTCTCTCTCTCTCTGTCGCTCTCTCTCTCTCGTCTTCCCTCCCTCTCCCTCTCTCTCCCATAAGTTCGGCGATGGAACTGCAGCAGGTCCCGCTGTGGCGAGCAGAAGTTGTCCTACAGTCTGTGCTCCTGCTCGGACGATTGCTTGCAAGAGGGCGACTGCTGTGTTAACTACAAGAGCCAGTGTCAAGGTGGGCTCTGACCTCAGCCTCACACACACACGCGCACACACACGCACACACACACACACTAGTGATCCAAAACAGTCCCTCTGGCATCATTGGAAAACAAGAGAGTAACATTCAAAACATGTGTACACATAACAATAAAAGAACCAAGGACATATTGGATTGATCAGCATTTTGTCTCAATAACGCAGAGGACAGCTTATACTTCCTAGATAGGGTGAACCAAGGACAACACAAGCAAGGAGAACAGATCAGCACATATAAAGCAAGACTCTGAGGTGCCCCCTCAGAGCCCCTCAAAGAAAAAACATTTCTTCACTTTCTTCAACTGGAGATACCATTAGACATTTCACAAGCCATTTCCTATTTATTTTTTTAAGAACGCCATCGGCTTGGTCTTGCCGGGCCCGAAATAGACCTATGAGTCAGGACACATGTTCCATGCCTCAAGCTGAACTGCTGTACACCTCTAAGATCCTTTTTATTTTGCCCATCTGTAAGACGTTTGTGCCAAGTAGTTCCCTCTCTTGGCTAACCTCGTCTGGTCCTACCCTAGTAAACGGTCAAACCAAAGCTTCCCAAGAGATAACATCTTCTGAGGAATGCAGAAGCTGTGTTGTCACCCCTCCCGTCTTCAGTCATGTCGTTACCACAAAGAACAATGCTCCACTCTCCACAATGTTTTACTGCTCATTAAAAGTCAACTGAAGTGGTTACTTTAGTTTTACTGTCGCTGGTATGTTTTCCTAAAAATCTGAAAGTGATCCTTTTCAAGCATATTGCTAAAAAAGTTGTAAAAAAACCCAATGGACTGTATTATCTGTTATGGTTAGTAGTATCCTGCTCATATACATTAATCTTGAGTGAGGCATCATCGCTGACCTCTAACCCTCCCACTGACCTCTAACCCTCCCACTGACCTCTAACCCTCCCACTGACCCCTGACCCTCCCTTTGCCTCTGCAGACGGCGGGAAGACCTGGCTGGACCAGGAGTGTGAGGAAATCGGACGGCCACAGTGTCCAGCCGGGTAACACAAACACTCCCTCTCCATCCGCACACAATCACAAAAATAGACCCTCCCTCTTCCATCAGGTCCGGTTGCGAGTGCCTATGCATTGCCACCTTCCCACCATCTCTCCCCCCTCTTTTTATCTGCTGGTCTCAGTTCTGTTCTTGCTTCCTACCAAAAGCCTTGTTTCTTTCTATTTTGGTGAACCCAATTTGTTCGAGGAAAGGCACATCCGTGGTCCTTAAGGTAGTGGATCAGCACATTTGAGGCATTTCCGCAAGCAATTAGCGAACCGGGCTCATTCCCAGGGATTTGTTTTTAGCTTGCTGTTGGCGAGGATATGACTAGAATTGGTTGACGGTAACACAAATCAACAAACAGCACATTGGTTTTGGCTGATGCCGGAATAGTCTTGACTCGATTACGTATTAATTCCCCCCCATTCGTTTCTCCCATGGTTATGTTAGGTTAGGTTAAGCTTTATTGTCCCCGTGAGGAAATTTGTCTTGGGCACAGTGCATCATTGCTTTCATAACATGCACAGAGAGTACAACAAAACAAAAACAAACAGACAAACCAATATTTTAACATCGACAACATGGAGCTTGATAGACTGTAGGTAAAATTGTGCTTTGCTGTATTGCATAGAAATCTACAGTATGGGGATAAAGTGCAAGTGTTAATATTATATTCTATTGCACATTGCCCTATTGCACTAGAACTTGTGGATAAAGTGCTATGTGCTAAAGTGCTTAGTGCTAAAGTGCTATGTGCTAAAGTGCTTACCTATTTATTGCACATTATTCTATGGAGACTGTATTGTGGAAACAGACAAACATGAGATGCTCCAAGATGCTCATAGCTTTCGTGCTAACAGGCTACATCAGGCTCCTCTGATCCCTGCGCCAGCAGATGATCTGGGTGACGTGTGAGACAATTGTTTCCTGTTGGTTGCGGTTTGGAAGTCTGGCGCGTGGAACCACATTTATTCAGGCTGCTGTTGTTGTATTTATATACTGAGGAAGGGCAGGAATAGCACTTTTTTTTGTTTTCGTTTTTATATTTAAATATATCCCTCACCAAGTGACATTTTCTGTGTGGAAATACACCATTTGCCATCAAGTATAAAGTATGTGGGATGTGCATGTGTGTTGACATGTGTGCGTGTGTCTGTGTGCGCGTGTGGGTTCGTGTGTGGGCATTCTTTCTCGCTAAGACTAAGGGTGTGACCCTAGAAACGTAGACTAGGGAAAAGCCAACATTTGTCAAAATAAATGTAATGTTATTTTTAACACACTATGACTTTCTATTTGAAAAGTCGCCTCTCAATGGTGTTTGGATTTTTCCTTCAGTGGTTAACTTGGTCTCTGTGAGTGCTGTGTTTTCAAATGTCAGTGCAGTATTCCATGTGTTATTCCTCATTAAGTATAGACCTAATAGGGTTCTCCTGAGACTAGAGGTTTTGGGGCCCCTAGTTTGAAGACTTTGTTTTTACCAGCTTATGTTCTTCACCTCACATGAAGCGCTAATAATTCATGACCCGGTTCGTCGAGTACAACTCACAGATTCTTCATAGATTTGACGATGCCTTTTATGAGTGCTCAAACGTCGTTGGAAAAGTTATCCATTATGTTTTCACAATTAATTCAGTTTATCATCAGTGATAGAGGAGCCGCCATAATTGTATACTTTGGAATGACCTCACATGAAGAAACGTTTTTCCGTCCGTTGTCGGGGTGAAGATTGTCAATTTTTCCTTCTCCTTCTACTTCTCCTTTTCCCTAAAGTGTGTGTGTGGGCTGTGTTCAGTTTATACACACACACACACACACACACACACACACACACACACTCTGTCTGTCTGTCTGTCTGTCTGTCTGTCACCCACACACACACACACACACTGTCTGTCTTTCTGTCTGTCACCCACACGCACGCACACACACACACACACACACACACATACTGTATATATATCCCCCACTGTGATTAAGAGGATCAGTTTCCTTTTGCAACACTGAGTCACTGTGCTTCACCATGTGCCTCTAACCCTTCCCCATCCTTCTCCTTCTTAACCTCACTCTTCTTCTTCCCTATCTTTCTCTTGGACTCTGTGAACCCTCACAGTTTCTCCAAGCCTCCGGTGATCCTGATCTCCATGGACGGCTTCAGGGCCAGCTATCTGAAGGCCTACGGGAGCCTGCTGCCCGTGCTCAGCAAGCTACGTACGTGTTTTACCGCCAAGGCCCCCCACCGGCTTGGTCTTCCGGGGAAAACCGCGATATGCCTGCAGAAACGGACAGATTTTTTTTTTTCCACTCCCCCAAAAGTTTTTACCCTTCGTTTTAATGCGGCTTTTGACCCTCCATTCACACTCATCGAGGAAGCTATGAACAAAAAAAATGTTTTCCCACTTGGAAAATGAAACGAAAAACAGTGTCCGTAAGTGTCCATGTTAACCAATCCCTTGTTTCTTCTCCTTTTGTTTTGGTTTGGCTCCAGGCCGCTGCGGTACATCCACCTCACACATGAGGCCTGTGTATCCATCCAAGACCTTTCCCAACCACTACTCCATAGTGACAGTGAGTCGGGCCAATCACACACTCTGAAGGGGTCAAGGGTTAAGTTGACCTTACACAGGCCAGCCGGTTTGTTTAACAGGCTCTCCATCACTTGGCACATCTTTCACATCTTTTCTTTGTGTCTAGTGTAAACATGGAAATTCCTGTTTATCGGGATTAGGTCTTTAGGGTTCCCCAACCACTGGCAAAAGATTATCGAGTTAGCATCGACCAAAGGAGTTTCCTGAAACTTCTTGTAATGTTAGCTTTGTGTTTGTTTGTGTGTGTGTGTGTGTGTGTGTGTGTGCAATTGTGTGTGCGTGCGTGTGTGTGTGTGTGGTTGTGCTTCAACTCAGGGCCTCTATCCAGAGTCTCACGGCATCGTGGACAACAAGATGTACGACGTGGGCCGCAACGCCTTGTTCAGCCTCAGAGACCCGGAGAAAAACAACCCTGCATGGTACCAGGGAGAGCCTGTGAGTGTGCACCCCATGTTTTCAAAGTGCACATGATAGGGCACAGCTTGTGAGTCATTTCATATGAGGAACCTAGACACCTGGCCTCTTGAGAAACTTACCCCGTACACGGTTTCAGTCAATCATGTGTTTTTTCTGTTTTGGGTTTTTGCAGCTGACGTTTATAACGACACATGCTTTGGTCAAAAATAAATTCCATGGAAAAATACAGAGTCCTGATGTGAATTACATGTAACAGTATGATGATGATGACAGTGTGTTAGAGAAGGGCAGGCCTGACGTCTCTGGTGTTGTGGGCTGATTTCAGTCTCTGGCTAATTGACTGTCGGTTAAACATCAGAAATGATTTGCTGACTGCGATGCTCCCGCTGATATAATAAGGGTGTGTGTATGTGTTTGTGTGTGTGTGTGTGCGATGATCCCTCTGATATAATAAGGGTGTGTGTGTGTGTGTGTGTGAGTGTATGTGAGTGTGTGTGTGCACGTGTGTAATGACAGCCTGGGGGTTAGATGGTTTGTGCTTGTTAAGACATTTGAGTGGTTTGACATTTAAATATGCACTTGATTCGAATTTGTACTTCTGTGAGACAGACTGCCCCCGTAGGGGTAGGTGGTGCGTGTGTGCTTAAATGGCGACTCCAATACTATTTTATTATAATAATACAGTGTTATTCTGCGCATGCGGGTTGGTTTGGACCGATTCCAGTCCAGACCGGAACCTGACACTGGCCACATTAAAACAATTATGTGAACAGCCAAACAGAAAATCGGATCTGAGCAATAAATCTGAATTGAGCACTGACGCTTGCATTGTGAACGGAGGCTTAGATTGTTTTTTTTTATGAACATAATATGCCAACGTCAGTGAGTTCTTTGTTTGAGCCTCTCTCCTCTCCTTCTCCTCCCCTCCTCTCCTCTCCTCCTCTCCCCTCTACCCCTCTCCTTCTCCTCCTCCTCCCCTCTCCTCTCCTCCCTCCTCTCCTCCCTCCCTCTCCTCTCCTCTCCTCCCCAGGTGTGGCTCACGGCTATGCGTAACAACCTGAAGGCAGGCACGTTCTTCTGGCCCGGCTCTGACGTGGCCATCAGTGGCCGGTTCCCAAACTACTACATGAACTACAGCCGGTGAGCGAGAGGTCCCGTTACGCCGTGTGGCATTAATAACAACGCTATCGCTCCAGCGACGTGACCTCTGACCTCTGTCGCTCACGCCTTGAAAACACAATCTTGATTGACAGGGGCATTCCATTTGACAAGAGGGTCTCCACGCTGTTTGAATGGCTCAAGCTGCCACAGGGGAACAGGTAAAGCAGTTAGCGCTCCGCTTTCCTCCGGTCCCCACCGTTAGACGGCAGCTCGGTGTTCTCCAGGTCGGCCGTGCTGCAGATTGATGGTTGTACCGTTCTCCCCCAGGCCGGACTTCTACACTTTGTACGTGGAGGAGCCAGACTCTGCAGGCCATCAGCATGGACCCGACAGCAAGGAGGTACGGGGGTCCTGGGCCTTCCTCCCAACCGTTAACCGGGTGGTGTGATGTCCCCCCGGTGGAAGATTGCAGAACAGAGAGAGAGGGGGGCGCTGGGGATTCGATCCGTAGCCCACCAGCCAACCTAACCTGCCTTCTGTTTCCCTCCACCGACGTTGGGTCACGCTCTCTGCCCGGCGGGCTGGTCGGGTGGTGTCGGTCGGTCCAGGTGAAGGACGCCCTGAAGAACGTGGACCAGGTCATCGGTACTCTGATGGAGGGCCTGAAGCAGAGAGGCCTGCATCGCTGCGTCAACCTGGTCCTGCTCTCCGACCACGGTGAGACCCCCCCCCCCCCCCGGGTGTGTGAAGGGCGCCCCGTCCACTGGGACACCGTGATCGTCTGGGGAGGGGGCTCCACAGCCAGAGCACGCCCCTGCAGCCCCCCGCTCCATCTGAACTTACCCAATCACAGAGCTGCAATTCTAGAGGCAAACACTGGCGTCAGTACACCACTGAAGCTCATAAACGATATATATAAAAATATAGAAATACAGTTATTAGTTGTTAGGTGACGATATAGCCATATACTGTGTATCGTTATACCTGTATATAGCTTAATATAGATATTTTTTTATTTAAATATATACTATATATCTATATATATATATATAGATGATAGATAGATATAGTAAGTATATAGAGAAATGAAGACAATAGACTCATGATGAATTAACCTCCCGACCATGAGACGGTGAGAGGGTCTGTTCCTGTATCACTGGGATGAGGCTTCATGCTCCGTCCCCAGGCATGGAGGAGGCTTCCTGTAGCCGCGCCGCCTACATCTCCAACTACCAGAGCAACGTGGACGACTTCATCATCATCCAGGGCCCCGCGCCCCGCATCCGGCCCAAGCGCCTCCCAGAGGACTTCTTCACCTGTGGGTTCACGGCCGTCCACAACCTCCCCTTCCTCCCCACCCCTGTCACTCATTCGCTGTCTCCTCTGTTTTTTTTGGTTTGTTTTTTCCTGTTTGTACGCCCGTTGTTTGTCCACAAATGTCGAGTTATCATTGATGAATGAATTTCCGTTCTGATACCATGGTGTCTCCCATTGCTCCCTCGTCCGCTCCACCCTCCACCCCCACCCAGTCGACTACAAGGGGCTCGTAAAGAACTTGTCGGTATGTGAAGCATTCGAAACGTGTCCTATGTGTTTACAACGGATCAAAAATGATCTGCCTGCTAGACTGCATGTTAAACAGCTCTTTCTCTCACTCTCTCTCTCTCTCTCTCTCTCTCTCTCTCGCTCTCACTCTCTCTCTCCCTCCCCCACCCTCTCTCTCCCCCATATCTCTCTCACTCTCTGAGGTCACCCTCACCCCCTTCCACTTGCGTGTGTGTGTGTATGTGCACGCTCGTGTGCGGGGGTCCGTGTGCATGTGTGTGCGTGTGTGTGCGTGGTGTGAAGTGCAGGGCCGATGACCAGCCGATGAGGCCCTACATGAAGGAGGACCTGCCCAAGCGGCTCCACTTTGCCAACAACGTGCGCATCGAGGCCGCCACCCTGTACATGAGGGCCGGCTGGCAGGCCGCGCTGTGAGTGAGCCGCGCCTCCCTTAACCCCCGCTCACACTGAGCACATACCTTACAGCACCCACAGCCTCATGTTTGCACAGGATTTTTCCATTACACCGGTAAAAGGCGGCGCATTAATTGGGTGTGGGCTCCTTAACATAGCAGCGATTATTAAAAACAATAGAAAGTTATTTATTTAATGTGTAGCATGTGTAAAGGGCAAATGTGCATTGTAAGCATGCGTATGTGTGTTTGTGTATGCACAGTTACGTGTGTGTGTGTGTGTGTGTGTGTGTGTCACAGGCAAACTTGGAACTTTTTTGGACCAATCATGTCGCTGGAGGCGAGGATCTGTAATCACGTAGTTGGCTAATGAACAGACAAACATAAACTCTGCCAACTCTTGTAAACTTTTCTAGTAGGGGAGACACGCCAAAACATTTGACTTTCTTAGAAAGACTGTCTGCTTCAAATCAACACTGTGTAGACTGGCCACAAATGTAAGCCAGGTTGGGGAATTCATTAATATCACATATCATATGTTGACGTTTGGATCCGACAGCAATCAATAAATCAAATTCTCAAAGAACTGAAAAAGACCTGGCTTATAACAGGCCTCAACAGCCACAGACTTGTGATTTAATTAGACCGGAGTGAAATGACTGCATGGCCTACCTCTCTGTCAACATGCTACTTGCGCACACCCTGTCAGTGCACTCGTTGCCCATGACCAGTGACCATGGCCAGTCTTCTGCCGCCTTCAAAACGGTCTGAGTTTCCGGGAGGTTCGGAGGTTCGGACCTTATGCTCGGAGGAAAGTGCTTTGAACACTCTGTTGGGTCGGAGTTTTCGCTCAGAGTTTCGTGCGGAAGTAGAGCTACCCTAGTCCTCCGAGTTCACGTCACAACAACGGCCGCCCATTTCATTGATAGACTAAAGTGAACTTGCAGCAAGCACTAGGAGGCGAACTTAACACCCATTCTTACATTTGCATTACGATACATTATAGATTACAATAATAAACATCACCTGATAAATTCTCTCTTATGTTCAACTATCGCAAGCAGTTCTAATAACTCATTCATCTGATTAAGCAAAGAAGCGCAAAGAGGTCCCTGCGGGCATCCATACTTGTAGTTGTTATGAAGTCTAGTCTCACGAACGATCTGTTTTACGCTCTTATTTCGGAAGAAGGAAAGGTTTACGTAAAGACACGTAAGAGCTTCCGAACCTCTGAGTTGTTTTGAAGGCGGCATTCTACAAGGCTAGACAGACGTTTAGCAGTCATTTGTTTTAGGGGAGTGGCTGAAGAGAGGCAGGAAGGGAGGGGTGGGATTTGGACTCTTTCAAAATCAAAAACCCTTCTGAAAGCATCATGCACTTTCGGAATTTGTTTATGTTTTGTTCAAACATCTCTGTGGCGAAACGGGAAACAAGGCCTAACTCCGCCCCTTTTGGCTTTTGGATTCCGGCCTATGACTAGGCCGTCTCCCCCCTGAAGTTCAGTTTTAATGTCGTAGGACTGATGGATCTGAGAATACTCTAACCTTAACCCTAGTCTAGCTAATAATGTGGTGGTGGTGGTGGTGGTGGTGGCGGTGGTGGGTAGGTTGGGCTTTTTGCGAAGAATGAGTTGTTTATAATAAATTTGTAATTTTAATAGTGCGGGCTGTGTATTTGTGTGTGTGTGCACGTGTTTGTGTCCAGACAGCTTTGTGCGGCTGTTTGTGTGTGTGTGTGTGTGTCTGTGTTTGTTTGTAAATGTGTGTTTTTCACAATGTTCATTCCCCTTAACTCCATAGCAAGCCAGACGGGGTCAAGTACTGCAAGGGGGGATTCCATGGCTCGGATAACCTCTTTGACAACATGCAGGTGAGACTCTGGGAATTTCCTTCCGTGCCAAGTTTTTAACAATACTTGTGCAATCCAGGAAGACAGGTTGTGTTGGCAAGCCAATATATAATTGATGTGGTTTCAACGGTCAGCGTCAGAATTGCATTCACATTTCCGCTGAATTCTAGTTGAATCATTTCTCTGCACCAAAGTTTGAAAATCCAAAGCCCACAACCACCACAACCGCTGTTTTATGAGCCTTTGAACTGTAATTTGCTTCACACTGCAGGCTTCGCACTGTTATGCTGCAATGCAGCCTACATTTTCCATTAAATGCAATCTTTCACCCCAGAAATGCTCTTGTCGGGCTTTTACACATTGACACGAGTTCTGAAACCCCTCTCAAGCTCTAGGGTTGTTATAGCAGGTGGGCTGTATTTACTCTCAACAAAACGCTTCAAACGTGAGTGGGCTGTGTGTTTGTCTTGTTGAGATGTTGACACACGCTTTGTGCAGTTTATAATAGACCTACTCAAGTGCATTCCAGCAAGCATTGGGAGTTTAATCTGAGTGTGATCAGCCAACAAGCTGACATGCTTGTCCAACACAGTGGATAATTCAGACTACCGTGTCTACCTCAAATAAAACGCAACATCGTCAGCGAGCCCTGGGCCTTCTCCTTCCCGCTCAACAACACAACAACATGACATCATCTGGGGTGCATGCGAGTTCAGTGTGAAAGCACACCTTCGCGTTGAATTTGACTTTCCCCTCGCCGTTCAAACATTAACTCATGGTTTATTTTCGTGTGTGGCATGTTTGAGGTCGGCCTTTGAGTCTAAACGGAATGACTAAAAGGCGAGCAGACTCCTGCGTTTCCTTGATGTGAGCCTTAACGTTTTGTTCGTTTTTTTCCGCCCCCAACACTAGGCTGTGTTTATTGGCTACGGACCACATCTAAAGCACAGGACTACAGTTCCCCCTTTTGAAAACATTGAAGTTTACAACCTCTTGTGTGGTGAGCCTGCCTGTCTTAGTGCCCACACTCAAGTTCTCTGTGCTCTCCACTTTGGTCTACTACAGAATATTAATGTATTACATTGCATGCATTTCGTTTTTCATTCATTTATTTGATTTGTGTGCGTCTACAAGCCCTGTCCCCTTGAAATACTGAAATTCATCTCTCTCACTTTGTCTGTCTGCCTTTGTATCTCTCCCTGTCACTCTCTGTGTTTCTTTGTCTCTCTCTGTTTCTCTGTCTGCCACTCTCTCTATCTTTCTCTGTGTCTCTGTGTCTGTCTGTCTGTCTGTCTGTCTGTCCCTCGCCCTCTCTCTCCCTCTCCCTCTCTCTCCCTCTCCCTCTCTCTCGCTCTCGCTCTCGCTCCCTCTCCTTCTCCTTCTCCCTCTCTCTCTCTCGCCCTCTCTCTCCCTCTCCCTCTCCTCTCTCTCTCTCTCTCTCTCTCTCTCTCTCTCTCTCTCTCTCTCTCTCTCTCCCTCTCCCTCTCTCTCTCTCTCTCTCTCTCTCCATCTCTCTCTCTCTCTGTCTCAGACCTGCTGGGCATCCCCCCGTCCCCTAACAACGGGACCCATGGCAGTCTGAACCACCTTCTGAAGAGGCCGGTCCACCGGCCCGTGCACCCGGCCCAGCTGTCCCACGACGCGCCCTGCGGCGCCCTCTCAGCGCTGCCCATGGGAGGCCTGGGCTGCAACTGCAGCTCCCTCTCCCCCATGGAGGTACGCACCCAAGGGGCCGCTGGAGCTCCGCTGGGACCACGCGCTTCCATTATTAGACTGGAGTTAATTTTGAGGGATCCGATTATATTGTGTTTGGCGTTAGATTGGGTTGGACTGGATCATTTTTTTTTATCTTGGAGAGTCTGACCAGATTCGGCTGGATTATATCAGACTGGATTCAATTTTTATTTTGGAGAATCTGATGCGATTAGATTATTCAGGGCTGGATTCGATTTCTATTTTGGAGAAACGGATGAGATTATATTTTATTATATTATACTGGATTTTTTTTTTATTTTGTGTAATCTGATTTTGATTAGATTGAAGAGTTCAGAACATTACAACATGGGAATTTGTCATATGCTAATGATAATTTGAAGACCTATAGAAGGTTTAGATTTAGGTGTGTATATATAGCAGATGTTTTTATTAGTTAATAACAATCGCAACAATATTTGTGCAAATATTTGACCAACTACCTTACTCTGAAACAAGCCTACGTCTTTTTGTCTAATCTGTGGGTTAGATAATGCAAATCAAACAATATTACAGAAAAAATGAACAGCTGAAATAACATTTATATTTGCCATATGAGGATAATGTTTATTTTATTAGCAAGAAAGAGCATACATAGCATACTTGGAACTGTAGGCCAAATATAGACTGAGGTATAAAATGTGCACTAACAGATTGTTTTGAATTTCGTTTCAAGGAGGAAACCCTTAATACAAATCTCATCCAAATGAGCTCTGGTGAGTAAAAGTTCTGCATTTGTCAAAAGATGGATCCTATCCTGTGCTCTATGTCTTTTGATAATAATCCATATGTACCGTCTCTTTACATACAGCATTTTTTACAAAACTTTCAGTGGTGATAATAATTTTGGCTGTTTTATGTTATTTTTCTTTGGGTGTATTGTTGCTTAAAGTACGCTTTTGAGTAATTGTTAAAGTTAGTTGTTTTTTTAACCTCACAGCAAGGCAACTCTGCCCTCACGGCCCCCTTGCATGAATGACGTGTGTGTGTGGTGTGTGTGCGTGTTTGTGTGTCTCGCTGTGTGTGTCTCGGCGTGTGTGTCTTGATGTGTATGGGTGTCTCTGTGTTTGTGCGTCTCGTGTCTGTGTGTGTGTGTGTGTGTGTGTGTGTGCAGTAGAAGTACTAGTTTGGTTTCAGAGGTTCAAGCAGAATACAACCTTCCTCTGATCTTTTCCCACGTCGGTAGACCCCACGGCGGCAGCCAGCCTGCGACCGCGCCACCTCCCGTACGGCACCCCGCGGGTTCTCCAGGAGAACGCACACTTCTGCCTCCTCTACCAGGCGGACTACGTTAACGGTTTCAGCAGAGACATCCTGATGCCCCTCTGGGTCTCCTACACCCTCCCGCCGCTGGTGAGCCACTGCCTTCCCCCTGAGAGGATCAGCTATGTGCCTTCAGCGCTGATGGCCCGACACGGGGGGGGGGGGGCAGGGTGATTGACAGTCACAGCAGAAAGGGCGGGGCTTCATCGTTGGTCGTCATAGGTCCCGGGAAGTCTTCTTTATCGTTTGTGGGATCTGGCTTTTTTCTTATCAGATTGTTGATGTCATAGATAAACGTAGATTTAGAATATGCTTTTCTCATTAAAACAAGGGTAGGCAATTTGGAAACCAGCCAGAGAAAGCTACATTTTGAAAGTGTCAAACCGAAAACAATCCCACCCCTAACAGCCACAAATACACATGTTTGGTCATAGCATGTAATTGATTCATTTTTGTCAAGATTTTAAAAGAATTTCAACAAATATGACAAGAAATGCTTCTAAAATCCTTCGCATACCCAGCTTTAAGTCTGAGGCGGCGTGAACAACACAAATCCAATCTTTTAGAAAGCTGGACTTGTCTTCACTGTCAATGGATAATCAGACATGACATGATTATCCTGAGGTCAATTAAAAGCTTCCGCAACTCACAAAGGTGCTTTCAGTTGGATCTCTTTACCAGCGACACGATCAGCCACTATAATGAGGAGGCAAGAGGAAGGGCCGTATTTAAACACTTGGTTTATTCAAACCTCTGATTTGTGAGACTAGCGTCAACACTGCGAGGCACTACACTGTCATATCTTGCCAGTTTTTTATCTGTGTAATTTGCGGCCATGGTTTTGGTCACCAACACCACTGCCCAGGGTGTTGGTGTTTCACAATCAAGAAAAACTGGTTCCATCCTCTTGTTTTTGGTTTCTGGTCATGATGCGGCGACGCTACAGTTTAAATCATGGTTCATGAGCTGCTAGGCTAGCTTCACACTCATTCAGTTGTATAATAGTTTGTTTGCTCACGGGCACAGTCTAGAACTCTCCAGGTCTGTGTCACAATGTGTCACATCCTTACCAACCCACGTGGGATTGTAGGCACAATTATGCAATGCAGCGCTTGGTACAAACCTAACCATTGTACATGGCTCGCACAATTATCTTTTAATTGTGGTTTGACGTGGAGTGATATAATGGATACACAGCATGATTTGATTTTAGAGTTGTTAGGTAGTTGGAGCTGGGTTTGACCTCTACACTTCATGGGTCTTGTATCCTGTAAGGTCATATCCCAGTGTAGCCCAGCACTGACTCTCCCCCCCCCCCCCAGACCAGTGCCCAGCCTCCAAACCCCGTGAACGAGTCCTGTGTGCGTGCAGATGTACGCGTCCCGCCCACTGCTAGCCAGACATGCGAGCGCTACCACGATGATCTCATCTTGACCTACGGCCTCCTTCACCCACCCGGTGAGTAGTGTGTGTGTGTGTGTGTGTGTGTGGTAGGGGTTTGTGTGTGCGTGTGTGTGTGTGTGTGCGTGTGTGTGGAGTGTGTGTCGTAGGGGTGTGTGTGTGTGTGTTTTATAGAGAATCTGCTATATTTAGGGTATATTGAGTTATCAATGACCTGTGCAGCTGTAAGAAGCAGATGGACCCATTGGACTTCTGAGGTTGACTTTTCTTTGCATTCACCTGATGCTCTCTGTGCCCTTTGCTCTCTGCAGCGCTGAGTCCTGTCAGATCACAACCGGATTCTCTGCTCTCAAGCAACATGGCGCCAATGTTTCCTGCATTTAAAGGTAAGACAATGACGTGGCACTTAGTCAAAACAGATGAAGTATTAAAGGAGACATATTATGGTGTTTTCCAAACAAGTAAACATTGTATATGAGTTCCAGAAAACATGCTTTTGGGGGAAAGGAACTTTGGCCTTGACTCTCTGAAGTCCATATTGAACTGCGACATGGAGGAGAAAGGGATTGTACTACCGGAGCTGAGCTCAGCTCCGGACTCCCTGCCAGGCAGTCACATCGCAAACTGACAAATTAGACATCTATTTTTGTATGGAATATCCCTGCTTCTGAACATCATCAACAACATCTCCGCCCAGCGCTCGTCCGCTGGTCCACAAAATCTTAGCCATGCTCTGATTGGAGGGGGGTGGGGAAGTGGGAGTTAATATTAAAATGTGCCCCCTTCCTACGTAGGAGGGGGCGCCGAATCTGACTCGCTCGTACTGTAGGCGGGGTACTTTCAAAAATGCATCTCACTCAAAAAATCATGTACAGACTTTTGTGTGTGTGTGTGTGTGTGTGTGTCTGTTTATGTGAGTAGGGGAACATGAGTCATGACTATGTGGGAGCGATGTAGGATGCTGAAGTTGTCATGTCATAATGTTGTCTAAGCCATTCCCCTGCCTGTGTTTAGACAGGCAGCGTTAGCGTATCGAGTTTCAGGGCTGGCTCGAGGTACCAGGAAGAGACCATCTGTGATTTTAGTCCACTTTAGCTCTTTGGTTGGGTAATCTATGGAAATGTGTTGAAATGGATTCAGACTATGACCACCCATCCAAAAAATACACTGCAAGAACAAATGAAGTGTGCCGATACTGCCATCAAGGGGCCACTTTATGTATTGTACTGTATTGTAATGTACTGCATATTTTGAGGGCTAGTTATTCAGTATTCAGAGTATCTGTGGATACCTATTGATGTTTTATATGTTGCTTCTTCAAATAACCTACACCATTTTTGTATAAAAACTAGTTATAAAGTGAAAGTGAAACACTCCATTCACCCAGATTTAAGCTTGTCAGCTGTCATACATTATTAATCTTACATCAGACTGTCAGACTTTACATTATTAATCTAGCATCAGACTGTCAGAGTTCACATTACTCATCTCTAGTCTTATTTCTTAGACAAATGCTCTACAAAATAATCATCAGCGCTATGATCTTCCATGTATGACACCAAGGTCCT
Organism: Pollachius pollachius; assembly: GCF_949987615.1. Classification (NCBI taxonomy): domain Eukaryota; kingdom Metazoa; phylum Chordata; class Actinopteri; order Gadiformes; family Gadidae; genus Pollachius; species Pollachius pollachius. The sequence continues at coordinate 11,110,421 of NC_136949.1, read as the reverse complement.
ACAGGAGGCATGCTCTCTTGGTAGCATGTCTCCCTTTGGTGATAGCTGAGTATGTATATCTATCTACAGATGTCTGGACCTATATCCACACCGTCTTGGTGCGGAACTACTCCCGGGAGCTCAACGGCGTCAATATCGTCAGTGGGCCTATATTCGACAAAAACTACGACGGAAGGTTCGACACGCCCAAGGTTACTGCAGCGTAAGTTGCCTGTTACCCGTTAGCGGCCCGAGTGTGTGTGTGTGTGCGTGTTCGTGTGTGTGCGTGTGTGTGTGTGTATGTGCATGTGTATGTGTGTGTAACACAACATGAATATGTCCCGCCCTCTGTGTTACTTTGTCGTGACGTAGAAGTCCCAGATGAATGGCGTATGAAATCATTGCTGCGTGGCGATCATGTATCACCACATTTATAGATTTTGGTTCCCCGCCCCTTTAATCCCTCGATGCTCATGTTGTTGTGTTGTTCCTGCAGGAACGAGGCGCCCGTCCCCACACACTTCTTTGTGATCCTGACCAGCTGCGCCGACGCCGGCCTCAGCCCCGAGCGGTGCGCAGGCCCCCTTCAGGTCCGCTCCTTCGTCCTACCGCACCGACCCGACCACACAGAGACCTGCGCCGTGAGTCCCGCCAACACCGCACACCGACCTTCACCCCTGGCTGTGTTCCCTTCTCCACCGGCGCTTGAGACTCTTTCACACTGAGCTTAAGAGCACGATGTGCAGGGAAATGATCCGACCGCAAAGACAGAGCCACCTCTGGGCAAAACACTGTTTTTTGGAGTTTGAACTTTGTACCAAATTCTTGCTATTTTCTGGTGATTATTGAGCAATTGGTACCCTCGGAAAATGTTGGAGGGGAAAAGGGAAAAGGAAAAGAAAATTATTTAAAGCTTTCGATTTCTTCATAAATTGTATCTTTAAATTCAAACACTAAGTTCAGTGATAAAGCTCAGAGATCACTATGTAACTGTGTGTGTGTGTGTGTGTGTGTGTGTACGTTTGGCGGTGTAGAGAGAAGAGGTGTGTCGATACCTCTTCTCTCCTTGTCCTATCTTGTAATGTGATCACATTTTATCTTCTCTTCACCCCTCTTATCACTTGCTGCGTTCTGCTTCTCTTTATCTCTCTCACTTCCTCCCCCACATGAGTTCTTTTCAACTTGTCTATAATAATAGTGTCATATTTGTTGAATTCTTTTTTAATTTAAGATTTTTTTACTGGAGTTTCACTCTCTCGATTACTCGCTGCTTCCTCTTTTCCTTAATCTCCTCCTCCTCCCTCCCTCTCCCCCTCCTCCCTCCCTCTCCCCCTCCTCATACTTCTCCTCCCCCTCCTCTCCCTCCCCCTCCTATACTCATCTGACCTCCTCCTCTTGCCTCTCTTCATCTCTTTTCTCCTCCTTCTCCAATTCTGTCTCCACCCTCTCCCTCCACCCCCCCAGTTCCCCTCCCTCCCTCTTCCTTCCCACTTCCTTCCTCTTCTCTTCTTCCTCCTCCTATGCCTCCTCCGTCCCTCCTCCTCCTCCTCCTCATCTCCCCTCCCTCCTCATTCTTCTCCTCCTCCCTCCTCCTCCTCCTCCTCCTCATCTCCCCTCCCTCCTCATTCTTCTCCTCCTCCCTCCTCCTCCTCCTCCTCATCTCCCCTCCCTCCTCATTCTTCTCCTCCGTCCCTCCTCCTCCTCCTCCTCATCTCCCCTCCCTCCTCCTCCTCCTCCTCATCTCCCCTCCCTCCTCATTCTTCTCCTCCTCCCTCCTCCTCCTCATCTCCCCTCCCTCCTCATTCTTCTCCTCCGTCCCTCCTCCTCCTCCTCCTCATCTCCCCTCCCTCCTCATTCTTCTCCTCCTCCCTCCCTCCTCCTCCTCCTCATCTCCCCTCCCTCCTCATTCTTCTCCTCCTCCCTCCTCCTCCTCCTCATCTCCCCTCCCTCCTCATTCTTCTCCTCCGTCCCTCCTCCTCCTCCTCCTCATCTCCCCTCCCTCCTCATTCTTCTCCTCCTCCCTCCTCCTCCTCCTCCTCATCTCCCCTCCCTCCTCATTCTTCTCCTCCGTCCCTCCTCCTCCTCCTCCTCATCTCCCCTCCCTCCTCATTCTTCTCCTCCGTCCCTCCTCCTCCTCCTCCTCATCTCCCCTCCCTCCTCATTCTTCTCCTCGTCCCTCCTCCTCCTCCTCCTCCTCATCTCCCCTCCCTCCTCATTCTTCTCCTCCTCCCTCCTCCTACTCCTCCTCCTCATCTCCCCTCCCTCCTCATTCTTCTCCTCCTCCCTCCTCCTCCTCCTCCTCATCTCCCCTCCCTCCTCATTCTTCTCCTCCTCCCTCCTCCTCCTCCTCATCTCCCCTTCCTCCTCATTCTTCTCCTCCGTCCCTCCTCCTCCTCCTCCTCATCTCCCCTCCCTCCTCCTCCTCCTCCTCATCTCCCCTCCCTCCTCATTCTTCTCCTCCTCCCTCCTCCTCCTCCTCCTCATCTCCCCTCCCTCCTCATTCTTCTCCTCCGTCCCTCCTCCTCCTCCTCCTCATCTCCCCTCCCTCCTCATTCTTCTCCTCCTCCCTCCCTCCTCCTCCTCCTCATCTCCCCTCCCTCCTCATTCTTCTCCTCCTCCCTCCTCCTCCTCCTCCTCATCTCCCCTCCCTCCTCATTCTTCTCCTCCGTCCCTCCTCCTCCTGCTCCTCATCTCCCCTCCCTCCTCATTCTTCTCCTCCGTCCCTCCTCCTCCTCCTCCTCATCTCCCCTCCCTCCTCATTCTTCTCCTCCTCCCTCCTCCTCCTCCTCCTCATCTCCCCTCCCTCCTCATTCTTCTCCTCCGTCCCTCCTCCTCCTCCTCCTCATCTCCCCTCCCTCCTCATTCTTCTCCTCCTCCCTCCCTCCTCCTCCTCCTCATCTCCCCTCCCTCCTCATTCTTCTCCTCCTCCCTCCTCCTCCTCCTCCTCATCTCCCCTCCCTCCTCATTCTTCTCCTCCGTCCCTCCTCCTCCTCCTCCTCATCTCCCCTCCCTCCTCATTCTTTTCCTCCGTCCCTCCTCCTCCTCCTCCTCATCTCCCCTCCCTCCTCATTCTTCTCCTCCTCCCTCCTCCTCCTCCTCCTCATCTCCCCTCCCTCCTCATTCTTCTCCTCCTCCCTCCTCCTCCTCCTCCTCATCTCCCCTCCCTCCTCATTCTTCTCCTCCGTCCCTCCTCCTCCTCCTCCTCCTCATCTCCCCTCCCTCCTCATTCTTCTCCTCCTCCCTCCTCCTCCTCCTCCTCATCTCCCCTCCCTCCTCATTCTTCTCCTCCTCCCTCCTCCTCCTCCTCATCTCCCCTCCCTCCTCATTCTTCTCCTCCGTCCCTCCTCCTCCTCCTCCTCATCTCCCCTCCCTCCTCATTCTTCTCCTCCTCCCTCCTCCTCCTCCTCCTCATCTCCCCTCCCTCCTCATTCTTCTCCTCCGTCCCTCCTCCTCCTCCTCCTCATCTCCCCTCCCTCCTCATTCTTCTCCTCCGTCCCTCCTCCTCCTCCTCCTCATCTCCCCTCCCTCCTCATTCTTCTCCTCGTCCCTCCTCCTCCTCCTCCTCATCTCCCCTCCCTCCTCATTCTTCTCCTCCTCCCTCCTCCTACTCCTCCTCCTCATCTCCCCTCCCTCCTCATTCTTCTCCTCCTCCCTCCTCCTCCTCCTCATCTCCCCTCCCTCCTCATTCTTCTCCTCCTCCCTCCTCCTCCTCCTCATCTCCCCTTCCTCCTCATTCTTCTCCTCCGTCCCTCCTCCTCCTCCTCCTCATCTCCCCTCCCTCCTCCTCCTCCTCCTCATCTCCCCTCCCTCCTCATTCTTCTCCTCCTCCCTCCTCCTCCTCCTCCTCATCTCCCCTCCCTCCTCATTCTTCTCCTCCGTCCCTCCTCCTCCTCCTCCTCATCTCCCCTCCCTCCTCATTCTTCTCCTCCTCCCTCCCTCCTCCTCCTCCTCATCTCCCCTCCCTCCTCATTCTTCTCCTCCTCCCTCCTCCTCCTCCTCCTCATCTCCCCTCCCTCCTCATTCTTCTCCTCCGTCCCTCCTCCTCCTCCTCCTCATCTCCCCTCCCTCCTCATTCTTCTCCTCCGTCCCTCCTCCTCCTCCTCCTCATCTCCCCTCCCTCCTCATTCTTCTCCTCCTCCCTCCTCCTCCTCCTCCTCATCTCCCCTCCCTCCTCATTCTTCTCCTCCGTCCCTCCTCCTCCTCCTCCTCATCTCCCCTCCCTCCTCATTCTTCTCCTCCGTCCCTCCTCCTCCTCCTCCTCATCTCCCCTCCCTCCTCATTCTTCTCCTCCGTCCCTCCTCCTCCTCCTCCTCATCTCCCCTCCCTCCTCATTCTTCTCCTCCTCCCTCCCTCCTCCTTTTGTTTCGTTTTTCACTGCCAGCCTCTCCATTGTGACATGTTCATTTTCCTCCCTCCCCCTCCTCCTCCTCCTCTCTCCCTCCCCCTCCTCCAGAGCGGGCCGGACTACACGTGGGTGGAGGCGTGGATGCTTCTCCACGTGTCGCGGGTCCGAGACGTGGAGCTGCTGAGCGGCCTGAGCTTCTACCAGGACAGGATCTCAGTGGAGGAGACACTGCGGCTGAAGACCTTCCTGTACGATGTGTAGCATCACCCCCAAAGCCAGTGCTAGCAATAATCCTCAATCAATACACAGGGAAGAAGACGGGTTGATTTACCAAATGCTGCACCAGACAATCGTCCACATAGGGTTAGCACAGGCGATGTGTGCATATAAACAAAGCCTCGACCCTATGGTTTATCTTGAAACTGAGCATCAGAGGAAACATCGTTGAATCGTTGTTGACATTTTTCTGATCCAGAATGAACACATACAGTGGGGCAAAAAAGTATTTAGTCAGCCTCCAATTGTGCAAGTTCTCCCGCTTAAAAAGATGAGAGGCCTGTAGTTTTCATCGTAGGTATACCTCAGCTATGAGAGACAAAATGAAAAAAAAAAATCTAGAAAATCACATTGTCTGATTTTTAAAGAATTTATTTGCAAATTATGGTGGAAAATAAGTATTTGGTCAATAACAAAAGGTCATCTCAATACTTTGTTACATGCCCTTTGTTGGCAATGACAGAGGTCAAACGTTTTCTGTAAGTCTTTACAAGGTTTTCACACACTGCTGCTGGTATTTTGGCCCATTCCTCCATGCAGATCTCCTCTACAGCAGTGATGTTTTTGGGCCACACAGACTTTCAACTCCCTCCAAAGATTTTCTATGGGGTTGAGATCTGGAGACTGGCTAGGCCACTCCAGGACCTTGAAATGCTTCTTGCGAAGCCACTCCTTCGTTGCCCGGGCGGTGTGTTTGGGGTCATTGTCATGCTGAAAGACCCAGCCACGTTTCTTCTTCAGTGCCCTTGCTGATGGAAGGAGGTTTTCACTCAAAATCTCACGATACATGGCCCCATTCATTCCTTCCGTCATACGGATCAGACGTCCTGGTCCCTTGGCAGAAAAACAGCCCCAAAGCATGATGTTTCCACCCCCATGCTTCACTGTAGGTATGGTGTTCTTTGGATGCAACTCAGCATTCTTTCTCCTCCAAACATGACGAGTTGAGTTTTTACCAAAAAGTTATATTTTGGTTTCATCTGACCATATGACATTCTCCCAATCCTGTTCTGGATCATCCAAATGCTCTCTAGCAAACTTCAAACGGGCCCGGACATGCACTGGCTTTAGCAGGGGGACACGTCTGGCACTGCAGGATTTGAGTCCCTGGCGGCGTAGTGTGTTAGTGATGGTAGCCTTTGTTACTTTGGTCCCAGCTCTCTGGAGGTCATTCACTAGATCCCCCCGTGTGGTTCTAGGATTTTTGTTCACCGTTGTGATCATTTTGACCCCACAGGGTGAGATCTTGCGTGGAGCCCCAGATCAAGGGAGATTATCAGTGGTCTTGTATGTATTCCATTTCCTAATAATTGCTCCCACAGTTGATTTCTTCACACCAAGCTGCTTACCTATTGCAGATTCAGACTTCCCAGCCTGGTGCAGGTCTACAATTGTGTTTCTGGTGTCCTTTGACAGCTCTTTGGTCTTGGCCATAGTGGAGTTTGGAGTGTGACTGTTTGAGGTTGTGGACAGGTGTCTTTTATACTGATAAGGAGTTCAAACAGGTGCCATTAATACAGGTAACAAGTGGAGGACAGAGGAGCCTCTTAAAGAAGAAGTTACAGGTCCGTGACAGCCAGAAATCTTGCTGGTTTGTAGGTGACCAAATACTTATTTTCCACCATAATTTGCAAATAAATTCTTAAAAAATCAGACAATGTGATTTTCTGGATTTTCTTTTTCATTTTGTCTCTCATAGCTGAGGTTTACCTATGATGAAAATTACAGGCCTCTCTCGTCTTTTTAAGTGGGAGAACTTGCACAATTGGTGGCTGACTAAATACTTTTTTGCCCCACTGTAATAGACAAATAATTAGATTCTATTCATTCATTCAATTATGTTTTCATGCTACCCATGAAACAACAGTCACTTGTCCGCTGTTAAAGTATTTTTTTGATTTGTAATTTTGATATTTTGCTTATAGATCATCAACGCTGTTTTGTATTCATTAATTTGTAATGTTTTTTTAAACATCTGTTTAGACATGGTAGTTTAAATGGTTCTAGTGTGTGTGTGTGTGTGTGTGTGTGTGTGTGTGTGTGTGTGTGTGTGTGTGCGCGCACGCACGCGCTGGTGTGTGTGTGACGTGTTAACGTGCTGGTCCAAAGCAATCATGTGTGTGTCAACGATGGACAATTGAAACTTGATTACAAAAGTCATTTCCGTTGTCCGTCATGCAATTTCATGGTCTGAAATTTGTGAAAATAAGCCATCCTAAGAAAAATGCAATTTTATAAAGCTGTTTTTGTACACTGACCTTTTGGCTTGTATTCTATGCTCATCGTGCATTTGTAAGGATTTGTAAAGGGTTTTAGATACTGGACATAAAACATGTTGAGGCATAAGTCAAACCAATTATTTCCAACCTCAATGAACAACATGTGACAGGGCTGGGGGGGCGAGGGGGGAGTGAAATTGAAATAGCATGTCAGTTTCTGAACGCAGGAAGGAAAAGAGTTGGTTTGGCCTGTAGAAAGAAGCCACTTCCTCCAGTTGACTGCATCGTGAGAGCGGAGCTGAATTGAGGTCGTGCTACTACTGCACAGAGGCGTTCTGTCCTGCACGTTTCATTTGCAGACAGACAAAAAATGGTCTCCAATCAGATGGTAGTGCGATGATAGTTAACGTAACTACGTTCACCAGGCTGTTTCTTCTGCAAGACAAGTCATTTAAAGAACCTGCTTGCAGCCACAAGGGTATGTTGAAAATGAGGGGCTATCGTTTTGGTTGGTGTGACAATGTAATGAAACGAAACTTTTTGCATAGACGCATTCATTGCTGCGTATGTTCCGTTTCTTCACGTCGGGGTCCAACGCTATTTGAAACCCCGACGGAATTTGTTTGCGGTGTGATGTGGCTTTAGTGCACCTAGTTGACTCAAAAGCAATAGACCACCACGCCTTTTTCTGCTCTTACTGGAATTAGAAGCTCTGGGGGGGGGGGGGGGGGGGGGGGGGGGGGGGGGGGGGGGGGGGGGGGGGGGGGGTGTGGGGGCTGGGGGGTATTTGTCATGCAGTTCTACCGGTCAGAGAGAAGACAATCTATGCGGTTATCCGGCAAGGTCTACTCCTCCAAACACTTGGATTTCACTCACACCCCATTCTAATGATGGCTATTATGAATCATTGATGTTTTACAATGAACCATCATTCTGAATATATAGGTGTTGGGGTTTCACTTCCAAAAGCTATTTACAGCTGTTTTGTTTTTCTTTGAACGCTAACTTAGTTTCTGATTCATTCCAAACGAAAGGTATGTTGTATTGTGGGCTTCTTATAATAGGCTACCACTTAAGGAACCAATGCATGAGGTGGAAAACATTGAACTCCTAAAAGGAGCTGTTCCTTTTCGGGTTCCTAAATGTCACTTATTGTCTTCCTTACACACCTCTGGCTGACACTAGAAAATCCAAAGACAAAGGGTTTTCTCCAATCAGGGCAGGAAGATCCCATCTTAAACCTGGGAGAAAATGATGGCAGGTTTTGCCCTTCAGGTAACTCATTTAACCCAGATGGATTAAAAGGCCATGTGGAAAGAAGAATGTCCTTCAACTCCACTGCCTGTGTGTGTGTGTGTGTGTGTGTGTGTGTGACACATCAATAATGCAGCGGTTGCCATTGGACTGGGTCTTCTTCAGTGAAGCGTCACTGGTTCCCGTGAGGCGGGCGGCGGGGGCTTGTGGTGGGCTGGTGGTGGGCTGAGGGCAGGGATCTGAGCCACTACGTGGTCGGGGGCGTGAGACTCGTCGGAGTACGTACATATAGTCAGGGGTGGGGGGGGGGGGAGTGAGTAGCAGAGCAGGGACACGTGGAGAGCATTCAGAGTCGGGGTGGAGACAGGCAAATCATGAGTTAGCAGTGGGAGGGGAAGTACAGATCAGGCTTCATCTTCACCCTTATTATTACCATCATCATTATCATCATCACCATCACACTGCTAGTACACTTCCTGGGGAGGGCTATTGCAGCCCAGCAGCAACTCACACTACTCTGTCTTCTGCTGGGATTTCTGAGCACAGATCTGGAGGGTTTTCACGGTCTCATCTCGCCACTGAAGAGGAGGATTTCCCCCTCCATCCACTGACTGATCAGCGCTGCCCAGAGAGAGGGCCCCAGAAGCGGTGGGAGTGGACGGAGCAGGCAGGAGAGGGTTTGAAGAGTGACCAAATCCTGTGGGGAAACGAATGGGACAAGGAGCGGTGGAGAGAGCGGGTGTTTTGTGAGCCACCGGGTTGTACGCGGCCATGGATCTGAGCTTGCTTCAAACCTTGGAGAGAGAGAAGATCCTGCAGGTTCTCCAGAGAGACCGAATGCTGCGCACCATCGAAGAGGAGAGGATAAGGTAGGGTAATCCACTCTCACAACCCAAACATATCGACCGGGGGCAGGTTGACCTCACTACCTGTATGCATTTGAGGTCATACCTGTGTTATACAGCTCTAAATACGTACAGTATCTATTTGGGTTTTATTCATTATTTTATATATTTATTTATTTATTTTTTGCTTTTTGATATCCCAACCTGCCTATCATGGCAGATAACCGATAAGATAACGATGAGTTAATAACCTGTAGCTAGTGACCCAACAACTGACTACACTAATAATTCTGAACACAAGTTGCAGTCAACACTAAACAAACCTGAACACATGTAAACTTCAAATAAACCTTGGCTCTTAGAGATCCATCAAACATTTTGCCTTACTAAGCGGCGATGACATGTTTGCTATTTTGGTATGATACCTACCATGTCCACATTGCGAGAGGTAGAGAAGGTTGCCTTCATGAGGGTGTCAACAGCGTGCTGTGTTTGTCAAGCCCTATGGTCAATGGAAGCAATATGGCCTAGAATAATTATTATCATTATCATTTCATTTTCATAATTATAATTCAAATGTCCCATAAATGTCCCTGGTACACAGAAGAGGGGAATCACTTGTTTCAGGGATGGCTAGAGAGTCCAACAGGTGCCAGAACGGGCAACCATACCATGTTAGCATTAAAGCAAATCAGAAAGAAACCCCTATTCCAATTAGCCTCTGATACAAAACCATCCGCCTCCACTGTCTGAATACAGAATACACTTTAACTGTCATATTGCAGTAGAACCATACAATGAAATTTGCAGCCTCTAAAACAATGCTCACACAAACACTCACACAATGAATAGTATAAAATACACAATAAAATACAGTATAAAAGACACATTTTTAAGAAGACATTGTCTTCTTCTGCCGCCCACGCAGGAGGATGAAGCAGGAGCTGCAGGAGATCCGCCGCCGCGGCGCTAAGAGCCTGTCCCGGCAGTACAGCGAGAGGACGTGCGCCCGCTGCCAGAGACCCCTGGGCAAGTTCTGGAACTCGGGGGACGTGTGCCACGGCTGCAGCCACCGCATCTGCAGCCGGTGCCGCGTGGGCGGGACCGCGACCTCTCCCGGGGCAGGATCGCTGCCGGAGTGGAGGTGTACCGTCTGTCACGCCTACAGGTAGCGCACCGTCTTCACATGGGCTACTCACAGGACCCCGGGGTGATTAGTAAGGCAAATGAATGAACGGTAAATGCGGGGGAAAAATGTCAAAGAAGTGTGAAACACGTTGAGCACGGCTCTCTGTGGTGGTTACTCAAGCCTGATTACTATTTAATTCTAGTTGTTAATGTATTAACCTACACCTCGAGAAAGCAAACTAGTACCTCTCTACTTCCATTTCATTTGAGCCTTGTCAACCAAAACAGCAGTCGTTAATTAATGTAACGAGCACTCACAGAGGTCCTTGTGGTTTGTTGGGTTCTTAACAGGGATATCAGGGTGCGGTCCGGCGAGTGGTTCTTGGAGGAGAGGGCTAAGAAGTTTCCCATCACCACAGGTAGGTAGAGGACATTGGTGCCCCCTGTGGGCTGGAGGGGGAGTGCACGGCCGAGTGACCGCTCTGTTGTGGATTGTTATGTTGGATTGTGGTTTTTTGTTGTTGTTCTGTTTTCTTCGCATATTTCACACGCCCTAGATCTCGAATAGTATATCCAGTATTTTTTATAACGATTGTTCAATGTTCGATGATAGATGCAAACAGGGATGTTGTTTTACGCCAGGTTTGGTTTTGAATGTTTGAGTGTGAGAAGTTAAAAGGCTATTTAATCTGTAATGTGTGTAAGCATGTGTGAGGGCTTAAAAGGCTATTTCATCTGAATTATATGTCATAATTACTATTTCATGTGTTCATATAGTGTGCGGGAACGAGTAGGGGCCAGAATAGTCATTTTGAATGAACTGAGAATGAAATGAAAATGAGCATAGACATACTACGTGGTTAATCAAAGGAGCCCAATACATGTTTTCATCCTGTTTGTATAACCTTTAACGTCTTGGTCTTCCAGGCAGACATGACACTGTTGGTGAGAAGCTACTGAAGTCATACAGTATGCTGAGGTATGCTATGCCTTTCTCTCATCAAACAAAGCATACATAAGGTTTACCTTCCTGGTAGCGTGCTAAGCTGTAACAGGAGTCAATTTAAACCAGCCACCATTTGGCTAGCATTACCTCGTTAAATAGACACTGATGCATCTCCCTCACCAGGCTACAGGTAGACTTTGGACCCAGGGGAGCTTACCCAGACCCTTCCGCCAGCATTCAAACACCTGAGCCGGGCTGGGAACACTTTATACTATCCTGCCACAGACTAATAGAGATTTGTTTTGGTTTTATCTACAGCAATATATCTATTGTGCCACCCACTCCTCCACCTTATCTCGACTGTCCCATTTTCTGCAGATCTGGGGTAAGTTTTGAAGCCCTGTGCCTCATACTCCCTTGTTTCATTGAATCATCCTGCCAATTTGAAGAGTAAAGCCTTTGTACTTTTTGTTTGTTTCAGGACTCTCTCACACACTCTGCTTTTTTTACCAAATCAGTGGAGGACCTCATGGTTTCGTTCACCAGTCACATTAAGAGTATGTTTTATTTGTGGTTTGAGCCCATTTCCTCTTGTGGCAAAGTGTGCACACTATGACAATTTTACGAGGTACCAGATTATATGTTTGCCATGATAACCATCAAAATGAAACCCTGGTTTTTAAAGCCACAAACTGCAGATGGAGGGGGATGTTTGTGTGTTCAAAGTAATGCATATCTTGATCTACGCTAAGTCCTCAGGAAATAGTACAGATTAAGTTCTGAGAAAGCAAGCATACGTTTTTGCTGACGTGGAGGTCTTAAAAATAATGGCAAAAAACACCTAGAATAATATAAGATGTATGTATTTCTACAATAAAAAGAGCTTCGGCTTTCATGTCAGTGTGTTGCGTTGCATGTTGGCAAGAATGAGAAGTTTTCTTTAGCACGATTTATTAATTGATCTTCGTCTTTCTGTTGTCATGGCTCAAAGTATTCGGAGGAAAGCATTGCTGTTCCTCTTTATTGTCCACTTTAGTACTACAATAGATTGATTCCTTTTAAAATATTTTTCAAAATCTAGAAATTTCCAAGTCTCAGAATGACGTGCGTAGTGACCAGGCTGACAAGCTGACCGTGGGGAACCCCACCCCAACATCCCCCAACCACTACACCGGGCAGAAGAGCCTGTCTGACACCGACATCAAGTCTCTCCAAGTGAGTCTCGCTCTCCCTCCATGCAGTCCTCTCATTACTCCTTCCCTCGGCAACCATGTTTTCCATCCCTTCTGTAAGAGTTTCCCAGACTGAAAGAAGGGCAAGACATTCATTTTCCTCAACTGTTGTTTATAGTTTAACGACGTGAACACCCTCTTCTGCTCGCTGCTTCTTCAGCTTTTTTTCTCATATTTTTTCTAATTTGTCTTGCGGGCGGCTATTTCCGTTTGGCTGAACGCAGTCTTATCTGTGCTAGAAGAGTCAAACTGATGGAGAAGCAGAGGGCATTTATATAGACCGTCTCAAGTGAACTTCTTCATTATTACTCTTCAGTTGTATTCAACTCCTTTTCCTTCTTTCTTCTCATCTCCCCTCATCTCTTCTTTCTTCTCTTCTATCCTCTTTTATCCTTGTCTCCTCTCCACCCTACTTTTATGTGTTTGCTTCTCCTCTCCTTTCCTCTGTGTCTATTGAAGAACTGCGAGTGCTTATGTTGTGATTCTCGTCTTCCCGTGTGTATGTAATGCATTTATACGTGGACAATTTGATGACAATTGATACGTACATTTGTCACAACTGCAAATAAATGAATGAAAAGAGAAACCCTCCCCTCTCCTCCCCTCTCCTCTCCTCCCCTCCCCTCCCCTCCCCTCTCCTCTCCTCTCCTCTCCTCTCCTCCCCTCCCCTCCCCTCTCCTTTCCTCCCCTCCCCTCCCCTCTCCTCTCCTCCCCTCCCCTCTCCTCTCCTCTCCTCTCCTCCCCTCTCCTCTCCTCCCCTCTCCTCCCCTCCCCTCTCCTCTCCTCTCCTCCCCTCCCCTCTCCTCTCCTCTCCTCTCCTCTCCTCCCCTCCCCTCCCCTCCCCTCCCCTCTCCTCTCCTCCCCTCTCCTCTCCTCTCCTCTCCTCTCCTCTCCTCTCCTCCCCTCTCCTCTCCTCTCCTCTCCTCTCCTCTCCTCTCCTCCCCTCTCCTACCCTCTCCTCTCCTCTCCTCCCCTCCCCTCTCCTCATGTCCCCAGTTGACCAGGGGCCACAGTATGAGCAGCCTGTTGCACTGGAGTAAGGGCGACCAGGACGGCTTGTCCCCGGGGTCCGACGCAGACCTGTCCCTCTGGGCCTCCGGGCCCTGTAGCGGCAAGAGAGTGAGCAGGATACCCGCCCCCCCTCTCTTCCATCACTCTTTCACTCACTCTCTACAAAGAATAAGTTAAACATCAATCTTGTGGCTCGAGCTCTTTGCCCCACTTTCTTTGTCCTCAATCTTTTCACCTTCTATTATTCATAGACTGTTCCAAATGTGATAATTATTCGACCAAATCTCACACCATAACAAGTAATCAAATTGATGCAGTGAATTATGTCAATCAAATGCGTTTATTTCTTATTTACTTTCTCCGTTTGAGCCTGTAAGCTGTAAGCTCCTCTGTGTGATGATTTCTGTTGTTGTTGTGTCTCCCGTTGCCAGGGTAGCAACAGCAGCATCGTCAGCGTCGACTGTGGGGCCCCTGACAGCAGCCAGAGTGTGACCGGGGAGCTGGAGCTGGCGCTCGCTTACGACGACATCACTTCCTGTCTGCAGGTCACCGTCAGAGGCTGCCAGAATGTCAGCTACGGCAACGCCAAGAAGAAGAAGTGTAACCCGTGAGTCCTGAGGTGTTGTTTTTCTAATTGTTTGAAATATGTTTTTGGTATCCTGCATCCACTTCTGATTGGACAGGGTCAGATCCCTCAGCGCTCTGACCGACCGTCCAATCAAATGCCTGCACCTGTTAGGTACGTCAAGATCTACCTGGAGACTGACAAGGCTCAGGCTAGTAAGAGGAAGACGTCGGTCAAGAGGAACACCACGGATCCGGTATATAATGAAGTCCTACAGGTAATGGAGGAGAGAGCCTCAGGAGAATCATTGTCATACTTATTTAGCATGTGTCATTTACCGAATACCTTATAAAATGGGCTACATCTCCAGACTTAAGATCTCACAGGGATTTCACTACATTAACCAACCATCAACCCCCCCCTCCATTGTGGCGGTGTCCCCCAGTATCAGGTAGAGCGCCACCGGCTGTCTGCCTGCACCCTGCGGGCCTCGGTGTGGCACTCTGGCAGCCTGAAGAGGAAGGTGTTCCTGGGGGAGACGCTCGTACCCCTGGAGGCCTGGAGCTCTGAGGAGATGACCGTCGCCTGGTACCCACTGTGCTCAAAGGTACGCACCAAACACCCACCAACTAGTCCGTTCAAACGGTTTGGCCATTTAAAAACCAGGTCATTTATGGTCACTGATTGGTCAATCAGGTATGGTCAATGATTGCCTGAATGACTTAATGTAAATAAAGTTTTGATAGTCACTCCATATTAAATCCACGGTAGGCAATTTATTTGGTAAGCGTTTACCGTAATATTTCTCCAGACAGCATCAAATAAATCCATTGCTCTTACTGCTCTATCTACCTTCCTACCTGCACGCACTCGGCCCGTGCACTCATAGTGCATACTGGGAGTATATAGGGAGCTATAAATAGTTCCTCGTTTTGTGGGCGTGGCTATGGAGGGAGGCCTGATGCAAATCTGAGAGGTTGGCCTTCAGGGCGTTTGTCCAGAAATCTTTCGTACCCTAACCCAAAAAGTAACCGAGTAGTTGTGTTGCCCAAAACATAGCAAGAATTAGTGTGTCCTAAACCTAATCAAGTAGTTTTGATGCCTAAACCTTATATGATGACATAACATTTATATACCTGTTATGGCTGTGTTGGTAACAAGAAGTTCTTGTTGCCTAAACCTTAACCAGTTGTTGTGCTGCCTTACCCTTAACCTACTTTGAATGGAAATTTAAAATAATAAAGCACCTTAAGTCATTAAGTCTAAAAAGAAACAGTCTCCTAGGTGTAATTCCTGTATTTGACCCATTAATCCATCCACATCCTCCAGACATAGATTGTGTCGCTCTTAATTCTTCTACA